>NC_133476.1:10477865-10499232 GCF_025370935.1 Choristoneura fumiferana | reverse complement strand
ACCTTTTTCACCTCAGCACTCAAAAGGCAGTTTTGCTATGAGAAATCAGTGAGCAAAATCGCATTTTGCTCACTCCGTGAGACAAAGTAACTTTTTAATTATTTTTTTTAAATGCTGAGTACAGTGTTGGGTCTACTCACTGAATTCCAAATATTTGAACTTTACTTTTTCTGTCATTTCACTTCAACTCGAAAAAAGCAAGAGATAGGATCAAATTTGTCGATTACAAACTTAAATTAAATTTTTGGTATTAAAAAATATATCGAAATATTTCCAAAATGTAAATTTTCCCGATCTTTTAATAAAGTATGCAACCTCGTTGCACGAAAGCCCCTCTCTTGTTTTTTTTTTTTATAAAAGAATTCCGTATACGGCCTCTACAGTATAATTATTATTTGTTAAATTGAATGATTTTTAACAAAATCTATTTATGTTTATGTAATAGAAATCTTAATAAAATCATATTTAAAAGTTTTAATTGTTCAACCTTTTCAATTACCCGAGATGAGGCTTTTTGCAATATTAAAAATAAGTGTGACATTAGTACAAGAAGTTAAGATTGCATGTTATGAGTATGCGATTTGTATTGTAGCTACTGGACTCTTTTTATGGTTTTAAATGTAATTATTATATTTGATAATAATCGGATTCTATTTTAAAAAAATATGTTGTTTTGTAAACAGGTAGGTATATGTGGTTTTATTCTTATGTTACATTTAAATTATGTTCTCGCTGCTGAGGTGAAAAATTGTATGTGTCACACGAGACCAAAGTTTTTTTGCATCTCGTGTATTTCAATCCCTTGCTGATCTCAGGATTCTAACCTAGAATCACTCGCTGACGCTCGTGATTCAATTATAGAATCCTTCGCTTACTCGGGATTCAAAATCAACACTCGCAACAAAAAACAACTTTGCTCTCTTGTTGCACAAATAACTATTTTGTATACATAAGAGGGGGGAAAACGAGCATGCGGATCACCAGATGGGTGCGTTGCCGGCCCTTTGAGAGACTGATAGGCTCGTTTTTAGGGTTCCGTAGCCAAAATGGCAAAAACGGAACCCTTATAGTTTCGCCATGTCTGTCTATCTGTCTGTCCGTCCGCGGCTTTGCTCAGGGACTATCAATGCTAGAAAGCTGTAATTTTGCACGGATATATATGTAAACTATGCCGACAAAATGGTACAAATAAAAATTGTTAAAAAAAAATTTTAAGGTACCTCCCATAGACGTAAAGTGGGGGTGATTTTTTTTTCTCATCTAACCCTATAGTGTGGGGTATTGTTAGATAGGTATTTTAAAACCATTAGGGGTTTGTTTAGGCGATTTATCGATTCATTGATTTTTTTGCGAAATATTCAACTTCAAAGTGCAAATTTTCATTAAAATCGAGCGTCCCCGCCCCGCTCTAAAATCTAAACCGGTGGGTGGAAAAATTTGGAAAAATTCATGATGGTAGTAAGTATATCAAACTTTCATTTCATTTCAAGGAAAACTATAACGGCTAAGTTTGCTTGAGAATTATTACTAGTTTAAGAGTAAATAGCAGCCTAAGGTATAAAATATACCTAAACTTGGAAGATTCCGTATAAAATACGAAATCCTTAGAAAAATATTACTTAATTCTTCCATAATGGCTACGGAACCCTATTTTGAGATTCCTAAGTTGTACCGCTCCGGAAACACTTTCCCAGGGAGCTGGTTCCATACTTTAGTCGTGCGTGGAAGAAAGTTTCGTTTAAAGCGGACGGTGCTAGATGGCCAATCATCAAGGTGGTGAGGATCAAATGACTAACGCCTGCGCGAAGTACGGTAGTGAAACCTAGCTGCAGACATCAACCCGAATAATTCATATTCGCGTAACTTAATATTTCTAATCCAAATTTCCATAACGTTATGTCTCATAATTATTAATTCGCATAATTGAAAATCCATAATTTTAATGCACATGATGTAAATTGGCGTAAATCATGAGTTGGCATAAATTTAATAAGCATAACGTTACTTTGTATAAGTAGGTAGGTATTAACCCCTCGTATGCTTAGACGCGGGTCCGTGCCAAATTTAAGGTAATCTTTTTTTTAATCAGCAGAATTTGTGCTTATTAAAACAGATGCGACTAGAATTCAGTATTTTTTTTAGTTCCTGCATACTAGGTTTCTGCTACTAGGTGTTAAAGGTATAATGTTGATTATTGATTATTTTTGTTGTTTAAATGTGTGTGATAATAACACGTAAGCTATTGTAGTAATACTTAGCATTTTTTTTGTATTTTAATCGGTTCGATCTCCGGGTAAGGTAGTGTATTTTCAAAAATATGTTAATGCAGTTTGTTTATTTCTAAAATTTTCCACTAATTATGACTCACATTGATATACCAAATTCATATTATAAATCTGTCAAGGTGTATATTAATTGCCAGATCTAGCGGCCACCATCGGTAAAACTAAGTG
The DNA here is from genome assembly GCF_025370935.1 of Choristoneura fumiferana. Classification (NCBI taxonomy): domain Eukaryota; kingdom Metazoa; phylum Arthropoda; class Insecta; order Lepidoptera; family Tortricidae; genus Choristoneura; species Choristoneura fumiferana. Next base: position 10,496,779 of record NC_133476.1, on the reverse strand, counting down.
TTTTTTGCAACCATTGCTGGTCATTTACTAACCTACTCACTCCTACTCCCCGAAGGTAAATAAAACAAAAACTACAATAACCTCATTTATTTCTAATATTTATACTCAAACCTCTGCACCTGAGTGACAACAGTTTTACCTCCCTTCGTCTCTTTCTTGAACAGGTGCTGGAAGTTAACTGACACGTCTTCTGTTACTGTCAGTCTTTGGAATCTTAATCCATCCTTCCCGAAATTAGACTCTTCGGTTTTAACTGTTAACACTGGCACGTAAGTTTCAACCGTATCACCTTCTTTTATAACAAGTCTCCCATCACTTACATTGTCTACGTCGGTTCCATTTGTCTCCATTGGTACATCTTCTGGTACACTCGAATCTGGTGCTCGAAGTTTCTGCTGCCTTGGTACGTCGGATTCGATGTTAGTAGGTGTTAGAACCTCGATTGTAAGTTGATGCTTTTCTGCCATTCTGGAAATTATGTGAAAACATACCTTTGTTTATTTTTGTTTGTATTAACCCTTATAAATTATTAATGTATCAGAAAATTAATACGATGAACTACTTAATTAAGTTAGTTACGAATAATTTTGTCAGACTAAGTAATTTCAAACAAATAAATGATTCAACGCATTATATTCTCCAGCATTAACTTAGCTAGAAACTAATTTTATATCACGTTTAAAATTTCATCAAGCAAATATGGGGTATTTGGTATATTTTATGGTAATTAGATTTAAATAGCACACCGAAAATGAAACGCAAAAGGCGACCAAAATGTAGTCTGTACTAAGTAAGTCTACTTAGTCTCATGCGACGTGAAGAAGACAACCATCTGCCTTTAAATAATGGGAACAATAACCGATAATAATCAACATAGCGAGGAAAATCATTTTCACGTGACAAAACCGCATCGAAATTGGTGTAGCCGTTTGAGCTCTACGATGCCACAAACAGACGTCATACTTGGACGCCTCTTTGCGTAGGAGGTTAAAATGGACATAGGTACCTAAAGTGTATTATGTGTTTTATGGTTGTTTTGCAAGCATGACGTATCTTAATCTATAAAATTGTTGTACGAGTAAGAATGTATACTCCACTTGTCTCCTTGACGAGGAACTTCAAGAGCCGACTGTGTCCAATCTCCATTAAAACATGATTATTGATACGGTCGATAACGCTGCACCGATAGCAACTATCACTAGATCATTGTGTGATACTGAAGCAAAACGATTTTGGGTTTGTCATTCATTCATCAAAGTGTACTTAAATAATATCTATTGTTTGTCAGACAAATAATAGCTTAGCTAGAGGGAACGCTGCCAGCATCTTCGGAACCTAGTTTAAGGCGACTTGGCTACCAGCAGTTTTTGGCATAATTTGTATCGCATAGTATCGTTTGGCATAATTATCATATCGCATAATCTGGTTCGTACGAAATTCATACTGTCTAATCTTGTGTTTAACTTTGTTTTATCTTGTCTAACCTAACCGTACCTACCTTGGTGTCAGCTAGATTCTTTGGGAAGTCACAGTTTAACTTCTACCTAACCTACTTTTTCTGTTAGCAATTCGTTTCTGTGTGGAGTTTTTCTTGGGAAAATAGTGCGATGGTTTCGTTATGCGAAATTACACTTACCTATACCAAGCAACTTTTATGCGAAGTAATTATTTTGTGAAAAAAGTTTATGCAATACGTGTTATACTAAGATTGGGGCAAAAGAGATTATGCTAGGTGAAGGGTACGCGCCCTGCACCGCAAGAATGGAAAATACATATATTTAGTTGTCGTTTTGAACGTGTTAACATTTGTAATAATCCCAGCGTAATATGGGGCGTTGGGAGACGAGTAACGGGGCGTTTTTTAAAAAAGTGTACGCTGTCCTTATTTTTGAAATTTTGGAAAAAATATGGTTTTTCTACTCAAATCAAGAGAACAATCGATTCCGATGTTTAAAAAATGTCCCCATTTTATCATAAAAATATTATGAGTCAGTTTCAACGCACATACTAAGTGTATGAAAAAATTCTTTAAAAAAATTCTTGATTGTGCTCTTGATTCTGAGTAGGAAAAACCATATTTTTTTCCAAAATTTCAATAATGACAGGGTACACTTTTTTTTTCAAATCGCCCAACTATGCCTTTATTTAATACGTTTAAGATTATAATTATCATATTACATACACAATGGGAGAGTGTGTGTGAGCCCACACACAGTCCCACAGCTGGGCACAAGTATTGTCTCAAAAGGAGAGCCTTTTTTAAACTTTGTAATGTCACGAATAATATTTTCTTTCTCTCCTTTCAAGCACATCTAACATCACGGACTATACGTGGTACAGGCCTCTTCACAGAATGAGAGGACTTTATTCATTGCTTGCCTTTCATTATTGTGTTCGATTATATAATTGAGATATAAATAACTGGACTTATCTATAATCCCTATGTCCGCTGGATAAGAAAAAAATGCGATTTAAATTAAATTTTCCGCAGATTACAGTTGTTTATTTGTCCAATTCACCTTCCTTTTCCTTCTGACTTAAATTTTAGCATTTCACCATCGATACATAATAACACCATAACACTAGGGGTATTGCAGATGCGTTGCCAACCTAGAGGCCTAAGAGGGATACCTCACGTGCCAGTAATTTCGCCGGCTGTCTTACTCTCCACGCCGAAACACAACAGTGCAAGCACTGCTGCTTCGCGGCAGGATTAGCGAGCAAGATGGTGGTAGCAATCCGGGCGGCTAAATTACCTATTTCTGCATACATTGGAGGGCTATATTTTTTGCCTCTCAGTAATTTGAAAATGAGTTATTTTTGGTTCGCAAAACCTTTCAGAATGAATGGTTTTATATTAGTAAGTATTTTAACCGTATAGCCCAGTGTAGAAAACCTGACTTGGAAGCTTGAGGTCCCGGGTTCGATACCGGTGTTTGTATGAAAAATACGATTAACTCTCGACTCTTGGGTGTTGAATGTGTATTTAAGTATGCATCTATCTATTTAAGTATGTTTATCCGTTGCCTGTTCCCGAACCGATTGGTGTCAAGTGTCCCGTGATATTTATTATTATTAGTACCTGGGCGACCGAGCTTTGCTCGGGCTAAAACTCGATAAAAGCTATTTCCCAGAGATAAGACCAAGCTAGATCGATTTGTCATCCCCGAAAACTCCCACATACCCAATTTCATAGAAATCGTCGCAGCCGTTTCCGAGATCCTCGAAATATATATAAGTATATATACAAGAATTTCTCGTTTAAAGGTATTAGATTCTCATATATGTATAAGAGGGGGCAAACAAGCATTCGGGTCAACTGATGTTCCCATCAATCAATCACCGCCACCCATGGACACCCGGAACACGAGGGGTATCACAGGTGCGTTGCCGGCCCTTTAAGAGACTTCGCTTATTGTTATTTATTACTAACCGTACGAAGTCTAACTTTTAAGAATGAATGAAAACTGTCGAATTTTTTGACACTAAATATGGTCGAATCTCACAACTGATCCACATGCACTTTTTCCACCACTATACACAATTCTAACTAATTCCAACACAATGGTACTTTCTTACACTGTAAAAATAAATAAAAACTCGTAAAATAACTTACAATACAGTTTAGCAAACACTAACTGAATACTACGGACTGTAGTCCATATTATTATCTCCTGATAAAGATATCTCATTGATAAGTTATTTATTAGTCACAGATAAGCTAGATTAACTATGCCAGAATGGGTCTGCTAAATTGCTAATCGTCTGTTTAATCCTATGTAATTCATGAAAATATATTTTTTATAAAACAATTCAAACTAATTAACTAAAACACACCGCAGAATACGGCACTGCAGGGCTACTACGAAACTCGAAACTCGAAGTTCGTGTCGTGCGGTCCCTCTGACACTTATACTATTTGATACGAGAGCGAAAGGGACGGTACGATACGAACTTCGAGTTTCGTAGTAGCCCTGCTGTATGTGTCGCGTCTGCAGGGCTACTACGAAGCTCGAAATTCGAAGTTCGTATCATGCAGCCCCGATACTATTTAACACGAGAGCGAGAGGGACGGTAAGATAAGTTTGCAGGTGGTAGGACCTTGTGCAAGGTCCGCCCGGATTGCTACCACCATCTTGCTCGTTAATCCTGCCGTGAAGCAGCAGTGCTTGCACTGTTGTGTTTCGGCGTGGAGAGTAAGACAGCCGGTGAAATTACTGGCACTTGAGGTATCCCATCTTAGGCCTCTAGGTTGGCAACGCATCTGCAATCCCCCTGGTGTTGCAGGTGTCTATGGGCGGTGGTGATCTCTTACCATCAGGAGACCCACCTGCTCGTTTGCCATCCAATCGAATAAAAAAAAAAAAACGAGTTTCGAGTTTCGTAGTAGCCCTGCTGCATTGAGATTATTTGAGATATCATGGACAATTGACACCAATTGACCTAGTCCCAAATTAAGCAAAGCTTGTACTATGGATACGAGGCAATAAATAAACACACTTATAAAGATAAATACATACATAGATACATATTAAACATCCAAGACTCGAGAACAAATATTCGTATTATTTATACCTACAAATAACTGCCCCGACCGGGGTCGAACCCGGGACCTGAAGCTCATAGTCAGGTTGTCTAACCACTTGCCTATCCGGTCGTCAAGACTGTATATATATATATCCTACTATCCTACTAATATTTATAAATGTGAAAGTTTGTGAGTGAGAGTGAGTGAGTGAGAAAGTTTGTTACTTCTTCACGCTGAAACGGCTGGACGGATTTGGATGAAATTTGGCGAAAAGTTAGTTTATAACCTGGATTAAAACATAGGATACTTTTTATCTCGATATTCCCACGGGATAGGGATAAAATCTGGAACTAATAACCGCTGGGCTTAGAGTCATGAAATTTGGTATGTAGACAGCTATTTATTTATTTATTTATTTCAAGGAGAGCAAACAGAAGCACTATGTACTTATAAAATAGATACCTACACTCTTAAATCTAGATATCTAAATAAAACATAGCCTACTTTTTATTTCGATATTCCCACGGGATAGGGATAAAATCTCGAAACACCAACCGCTGGGCTTAGTCATGAAATTTGACCATGATTTAATGTAAAACGTCAATGAAAACAACGATTTAATTTCGGGAATCCCCAAGGGAATTTTTAAAAAATCCCGGAATTTCAATTCAGCTGGACCTAATGATTTACGTGTGCGAAGACGCGGGTAAACACTAGTATGCAATATTAGTAGAATACGGTATTTGACAACTGATTTTGCCATATCTTAATAATTATTATGAAAATATAGATATACAGATAGTGTTTAGCGAAGAGAAAACTTAAATCGGTTGAAAATTGGATATATAGCGATTTTTTGAAAAATCTATATACCTGTCTCTTTCTCAAACGCTTTTCTCTATGCAGCAAGTATGGCGGTACTGGCGTTCTCTGTCTAATCTTGAATGTCAAACCTTTATAACTTTGTTATTTGTAAAGGTAGCTTAAAAATTGTTTTTCTATTCGATAACAGGCATTGTGTAGTTTTAATTTATAAACATATACGTACAAAATAGTCAAATACCGTATTGAATCCACACCCACACGATGAAATAGGTTATCTTCAACTTGACGGAATACTAAATGCTACCAAAGAATGGGGATAATATGGTGTTCACGAAGTAAATTAATAAATTCCTATTCGGCGACGCCCCCGTCCGCGTCCGGCTTATATGGTGCAGGGAATAGAATTTTATTATTACTTTATTTATTCTATAAAGGGTATTAACAGCAATACATTACGTTGTAATCCATACTAATATTATAAATGCGAAAGTGTGTTTGTTTGTACGTTTGTGTGTTTGTATGTTTGTCCGTCTTTTCACGTCGAAACGGAGCGACTTTTGGCATAGAGATAGTTTATGGGCCGGAGATTTTTGGTTACTACATTTTTTATATCCAAAAAACCCGAAAGATGGCAGAAATGCTCGAATAATAGATAATATAATACCTACTTAAGCCGTGGTGGCCGTGGTGGCCTAGTGGTTTCACCCATCGCCTCTCAAGCAGAGGGTCGTGGGTTCAAACCCCGGCTCGCACCTCTGAGTTTTTCGAAATTCATGTGCGGAGTTACATTTGAAATTTACCACGAGCTTTGCGGTGAAGGATAACATCGTGAGGAAACCTGCACAAACCTGCGAAGCAATTCAATGGTGTGTCTGAAGTTCCCAATCCGCACTGGCCCGCGTGGGAACTATGGCCCAAGCCCTCTCATTCTGAGGGGAGGCCTGTGCCCTGCAGTGGGACGTATATAGGCTGGGATGATGATGATGATAATACCTACTTAATGTATAAATTGGGTCCCACTCAGCATAATGTTGCGGAAAGCCACAACGCTGTTTCACAGTGGGACCCATTTAGAACTAAACATAATACACACACACTGACGACACAATGCTGTGTCAATTGTCCGCTAATACCCGCACTATCCGCGAGATGGCGGCGCCATGTAAGCCAAAGTGCGGACGTGAGCGCGCCGCCGCAAAGACTAAAGCTGCAGAGGGAAATGTTCTCGATAAATATTAATTATGAGAGTAAATGGAATACAATAAATAAATATCACGGGACACTTTACACCACACAAACCTACAAATTAAAATGAACAAATGTTTAATAACGGTTTCTAAAGAAAATAAAAGTCTATCACGCATAATTATTGCAGGAAGAGAGAGAGAAAGAGAGAGAAACATTTATTTACACATATCCGATACACATAAAAATACATTAGATGGAAAAAAAACATCGAATAGTATAAAGTGGACCCACTCATCATAGTGTTACGGCAAGCCGCAACGCTGTAGACACACTAACTTATGTATTAAGAACAGTTCTATCAGACCACATTTTTAATTTCCATTCAATTTTTATGGAATAATCTAGAAAAACTAACAAAAATGCAACGTTGCCAGCTCAGCAGGTAAGCAAAGCTTGTACGGTCAAGGAAACTGTGTGGAACCTATTTGCTACTAATGTCATATTGACATCCTATACATCTGCCAAAGAAATCATAGTGAAATTGAACATGAAAAGGTTCCACCCTGCCCTGGTACCTACGTGATTTCTGACAGTTACCTTGACTATACTATGGGTACCTACTAGGCAACGGACATACTTACTTAAATACATATTAAACACCCAAGACCCGAGAACAAACATTCGTATTATTCACACAAATATCTGCACCGGCCGGGAATCGAACCCGGGATCTCAAGCTTCGTAGTCCGGTTCTTTAACCACTTGGCTATCCGACTGTCAAAAAAACCTTAGAAGGAATAAAAGGTTTTTCTTTTTCTTTGTATTGAAAAGTATGAGACAATACAATGGCCACTAGCACGTTTCATAACCAACCGTCGCAGTCGCGGGTCATGTATGCGCTTGACGTTCCGTTTCTGACACGTTCCTATTACGGTCATGGCATGATACGGTGTGGTATGTAGAGACTTTAAATGTTCTTTGGTAGGTACCATCGGCCAAATAAGTGGTCTATCAGTTTGTAAACAAGTTCCTATCAAATGAATCCCAACTATTATTATAAACGCAAAAGTTTGTAAGTCTGTTTATTTGCTTTTTTTTTTATTCGACTGGATGGCAAACGAGCAAGTGGGTCTCCTGATGGTAAGAGATCACCACCGCCCATAAATATCTGCAACACCAGGGGTATTGCAGACGCGTTGCCAACCTAGAGGTCTAAGATACCTCACGTGCCAGTAATTTCACCGGCTGTCTCACTCTCCACGCCGAAACACAACAGTGCACTACTGCTTCACGGCAGGATTAGCGAGCAAGATGGTGGTAGCAATCCGGGCGGATCACTGGGAATCGAACCCAGGTCCTCGGTATTCCGTACCGCGTGCTATACCGCCACACCACTGCTGGTCAACGGCACAGACACGAATTTCCCCTATGCACCTCATATCTCAGCTTGTTTGTTTCTTATGTTAGCCACTTAAGGACCTGGGTTCGATTCCCAGTGATGGTCTTATTTTTCTGGTTTTTCTGTGCATCTATATTTCAGTTTGTATTTTCAATATAGACTTAAATCAAATTTCTGGATGGTCTAAATTAAAATGGTGTATTATTTTGAGTTGATGCGGTGTTGGTCTGGGAGTGCGTTGGCTGATGGTACAAGATTCAGTTTCTTTGACAGTGACCAGTCTGTCTGACCGCTCTTTGACATCATCGCCGTGCCGTCACGCAAAGTTCTAAGACTTTATTACAGCACTAGCTTTACTCTATTCGCATGCGTAGGCCAGTTTACCTTCACTTGCCCGAATTTCATTTGCCCGAATTCCACTTGCCATACCAACGTTTGCCTTAAAATATATAGAACCGTGCTGTTTTCAGGATTTTTTTAAATGTCATCATATAGAATGCAGTAGGTTAGGTTAGGTTAGTTTAATATCAACTCTGAAGAAATTACTATTTCGGAAATAAATTACTTTATGGCAAATGAAAATTCTAGAAAACGATACATTCGGGCATATGAAATTCGGGCAAACAATAGAGACCGCGTAGGCCATTAGATGAGATAGTCGAATTATACGATTTGAGTCGAATAGGGAATATGCATGCATGGAACACAAATACAATACAGTGCACACTAATAACACACCATCAACCAACTCGCTCTTGGCCGGTTCTATCGTTAAGTATTTTTTTTTTATTTTTATTTTTTTTATTTTACTTGATGGAAAACGAGCAAGTGGGTCTCCTGATGGTAAGAGATTACCACCGCCAATAGACACCTGCAACACCAGGAGGATTGCAGATGCGTTGCCAACCCAGAGGCCTAAGATGGGATACCTCAAGTGCCAATAATTTCACCGGCTAGACTCTCCACGCCGAAACACAACACCCCACATTATCCCACTATTATTATTATTTGTTTTATTATAATATTATAAATGCGAAAATTCGTAAGTCTGCTTGTTTCTTTGTTACCTCATCACGTGTCAACCGCTGAACCGATTTGGATGAAATTCGGTTTACAGGTAGTTTAAGTCCGGGGAAGGACATAGGATAGTCTTTATCCCGGAAAATTACATAGTTCCCGCGGGATAGCGATAAACGAATTCTACGCGAACGGAGTCGCGGGCAACAGCTAGTGGTTATTATTTGATTAAAGCGGTCAAAAATATTAATAATAATCTGGTTAAGAATATAAACTACATTCTAGAAATATTGATTTTATTATTCGAGGTGTTAAAATAAGTGATATTCTTCATATTCCTTCTCAAAATGAAGTCGCTGCAGTAAAATATATAGACCATGAAGCTAGTAAACAAAGGAGTAGGCTGCTAACAAACTAATAATCCTACCTAACATTATAAAAGTGAAACTTTGCGCCGTATCAGCTGCGGATTTGATTCGATAGATGGCGCTGTGTGCATTAAAAATGCGCTATCGTTTGTTTTTCTTCTGAATATCTTTCGTCAACAAGTTATAAAAAGAAAAAAATTGTAATCTGATTATTAATACTAAACTGCCAGTGTTTTTTTTTGTGATCACATGTAGGGATTTAATTCATTAGTTTCTTCGGAGGTCCGGTTTTTAAAGTAATAATACCATTGCGGTCCGTTTCTACTTGAGTTTATTAATCAAGCAATGTTATTTCCAAAAAGTAACAAGGATTTTTTAACGTATCAATGTGAATTATTAAATTACGTACTCAATAATACAAGTTACTGTTTACTTGAGGTCCGCACAAAATAGGCTGGCGCGCATCCGGACCGCAGTCCGCCATTTGGTGACTCCTGCTGTAAAACTATTCAGCATATTATTTCAGGACTATCCTGTAGAACCGATGTTAGATTCGTTTTATAACAATCCTGAAGTACTTACTTACACATATTAAATATATTGACCCGGATAACTCACGTCTTAAATCGAGTTTAGCTCGACATGTTTACTGACTTACAGTTATAAAAAATAGTTCGTTCGTATAAAACAGTTGGAAAATGATCATTGGTTTTTTGGAGTCTTTTTGTATTTTTTATTTCATAATTTGATTGCTTAGTAGCGACATCTCTTGTCTGGGTGAGCGGAGCCGTTACTATTATATTTAAGGGGCTGTTTCACCATCCATTGGTTAGTGTAAACTGGCGTTAGGTGTGATGCCGTCTCTATTTGTTTTGTTCGAATAGACGTAGACGGCATCACATTCTAACCGTCGCTTAACACTAATCAATGGATGGTGAAACAACCCCTAAATATGTCAAATTTTTAATTTTCAAGCAATTTTCTCATAATATTGTGAATATATAGGTAAAAGCTGATATTGTTTTTTTTTTTTTTTAATCAATTTGCATAAATTGCATGTTGATTCGTCGACTGAATACTGGTTCAAAACATGTAGTAATTAAGATCTGTATTTACGTATTCTAAGCAAATAAATCATTCTTTCTTTCTAATGAATTAATGATAGCAGTGGGGAGGCATTTTATGGAATGAAGTTGCACTACTCAAGTTCGTTTTTCGTCCGTCTCCAGTGGTGACTGCTGTGTCGCGGCATCTCCCGAGCTATTCGTATGCCGCTTGGCAGAGCGCGCCGTTATGCGTGCCGCGTGTGGCGCGTGCCGGCTGCTGTGGGGCGGGCACACTTCACTGCGCGTTACGGACAGGGTGGATAGTACGAAATTCAAAAATGGAAGTTCGTATCGTCGTTCCTCTCACTCTCGTTAGGGTTCCGGAGCCAAAACGGCAAAAACGGAACCCTTATAGTTTCGCCATGTCTGTTTGTCTGTATGTCTGTCTGTCTGTCTGTCCGTCCGTCCGCGGCTTTGCTCAGGGACTATCAATGCTAGAAAGCTGTAATTTTGCACGGATATATATGTAAACAATGCCGACAAAATGGTATAATAAAAAAATTTAAAAAAAAAATTTTTAGGTTAGGGGATAGACGTAAAGTGGGGGTGATTTTTTTTTCTCATCCAACCCTATAGTGTGGGATATCGTTGGATAGGGTGGACTGCAAACAAATCACTGAATCAAAAAATTTGGATGAGAAAACAAAAACAAAGAAGACAGACAGACAGACATGGCGAAACCATAAGGGTTCCGTTTTTGCCATTTTGGCTACGGAACCCTAAAAACCGGCATATTTTATATTCTACACTCGGCTTCGTCCTCAGTTTGTTTTTCTTGTAACATGGCTAATCGTTTCTAAGTACTATAATTAATGCCTCTGAGAGCATCGGTAATAAACCGCAGAGCAAATAATCTTATTTCTTCACTTCCATCTTGAATCCTCAAAGTCCATTGTTTTACAATCGCGTAGTCGCCCTACTTATAGAAGACTTAATAAAACCAAGCACTAAAACATTTTGAACCTTTTTCCGTATGACATAAGGATCAAATCGCTTTAGCTCGTATTTTAAATTTTCCGAATCGTCGATACTTGAAATGCCTATATTTGAAACTGTGTTCTATGCGCATGAAATAAGGTCGAGTTTAATTTGTCAATGGCATTTCTATACAGACAGCTTAGTAGCAAAAGGCGATAAGTAGAAATTTTCCCTTTTTGATTTTGAGCTCTAAAAATGGACAAATAAGTCAATTTTTTAAGTTGAGGTTTTTTATATATATCGGTTATAAAAGTAGGGGTCAAATTTCTATGAAATGAAGAGGCTAAATGGGGCTGAATGGAATTTCCTATAAATGGGTTAGTCGGTTCTGTTCCGACCTTTTTGTCGTAGGTACTAGCCGGAAGCGGAAATGAAGATGGCATTGAAATATTTTGAAGTTTAGGATGCGAACAGACGGACGTACTACTAATACTAAAGGCAGCGATCACATCTCGTACCTATTACAAGATGTTTTATATGTTTTTCATCACACTTGCTCGTAAACAGTGTCGAAACATGCAGGCTACCTTGGTTGCAACCCCCCAAATAAAACCCTCGACCTTAATGTGCTTGTCATGAAACCCGTGGTCGGTCGCATGAGTCATTGCGCGTACAAATTTTCTTGTCATGAAGCCCAAGGTCGGTAAATGAGTAAATGCCCGTACTGATGGTGCTGCGCATGGCGTAGCAGCAGGACCACATGCACACGCGGCTCAGGCACATGCTGCGGGAGGGGGAGGGCGACGCTGCCAAGAGCGCAGCCTATGATATCGCCAATATTTGGAAGAATTATATTTTTTCTTTTAGAAATATAAAATTTTACTCGCAAATGTGATGAAAAACATTGTATGTCGCACGGGCGGTACTATAATTACGAACATCGACTCATTAAAGCCCTCAGTCTTCGATTTCGGGCTTCTAATAGACTCTCGTTCGTAATTCCTTATTTACCGCCCTTAAGACACAATGTACTATTAAAAATTAAGGGGGGTTAAAGTAACGCACCTAACTACCTATTTCTCTAACTTATTCATGACATTAATTTAATTAAACTAAAATTCAGACTTTGTTAACTTTCTAACAAAATTATAATTGCCAGCAATGTACAGCAATTAAATTGACAAGTAATAATCAAAGTATCTGTCGGCTGTCATTTATACTTACAACTTAGTACAAACATCAAAAATGTTACTTAATTGTTTCTTCGAATAAACCTTTTAAAGTAAGAAGAAAAAAAAAGTCGCTGATTTAATGTCAGTCAGTTTGCGAGTAAAATCTATGTTTTAGTTGTAGTTACATGTTTAGTTTTAGTTTTATAACTAAGGGACCCCATACATCCCTCAAAGTCAAAGTCAATTATTCAATTTAGGCTATAACAAGCACTTATGAATGTCAAAAAAAATCTACCACCGGTTCGGAAAAACCTCTGTTGAGAAAAATCCTGCAAGAAACCAAGTTGTATTACTATTCTTTTCATGTAATTTTTTCTTTAATTATACTGTAGTTTTTAAGTTATTTATTTTATTTGAAAAAAAAAAAAACTTTCTGTCAAGTTTCTTGCGGCGTATTCTTCATAGAAATAATGGTCGTTCCGAAAGCGCTGGTAGCTGGTAGTTTAAATAATAACGTGTAAAAGTGCCCATTGCGGCCTATTTACTGTATAAATGATTTGGATTTACTTCTTTGCTTCTGTCAAGGGCCACACCCGGTATAATATTAGTGGAATTAGTTGTGTAATAATAATTAGTAGGTACATTTACTCTCAAGACTCGCGTCAGTCCAGTCTCCCGTCAGGCGTCAGGCGTCAGGCGTCCGTCAGTCGTGAGACGCGACCGCGGCCGAGTGCAGAGCCGTGTAGCGCGGACAGAGACTGTCGTGGAGACGACGTTTAATTGTTACGATTAATAATTTTAAAATGTAAGGTCGACTTTATAAACTTGTAAGCAAGAATTCGATCAAAAATTTCTGAACAAAGTCAAAGTCAAAGTCAAAATATATTTATTCAATTTAGGCTATAACAAGCACTTATGAATGTCAAAAAAAAAATCTACCACCGGTTCAGAAAAACCTCTGTTGAGAAGAATCCGGCAAGAGACTTACCGAGGTATATTTTTTTAAACACGCTTCTATGCCGTTAAAAATAGTCGTGTTCAGATATTTTTGTTCAAATTTTTGCTCACAGCTTTATGAATTCGACTGTACGTTTGTGTAAGTATATCATCATCAGCCTGAAGACGAGCACTGCTGAACGATGGTCTCCCCTTTGAAAGTCAGTACACCTTGTGGATGGCCTGCCAACAATTCGTCTTTCGGTGCGTGGTGCCATTTGAGGACTTTTATATCTATGTACGGTTGATGTCAAAGATATAGATAGGAGTATGAGTGTCAAAGATAGTGGAAAATTTTCCTGACAAAAAGTTCCTAGTCAAAATATCACGAGCGAGACTTATCACGCTAACACACACGAGTAATATTTACCTCGACGTTTCGGCAACATTACAGTGGCCGTGGTCACAAGTAGGCTACTCGTGAGGTAAATATTACTCGTGTGTGTTAGCGTGATAAATCCCGTTCGTAGTATTTTTACTATGAGTGAAAATCACGAAAGTTCAAAACGTTATAGAAAGTTCCTTAAAATTATCGGTCTGGCTCACAAAATTTCACGAGACTGTAGATTAGTAGATGAAGCCTTCCGCTGGTTACCCAGACAGACATATGAAAGCATTTCAGCCCAAGCCGCAGCGGAGACTTCGCGCTTATTAAAAAAGTAAATTAAGGTAAAGAAGGTAAGGCGAATGAAAGTTTGCTGTTTGGAATCGCTACATCACACAAAAACTGCCATATATAAAAAAGGAATAAATAAATACATATTTATTTAACAACAATACAAGTACACACGGCAGGAAGGATAGAGTGCTTGGCGACCGCATGTCGCGACGTGCTACGCTCGTCGCGAGTAGCAGCGTTTTCCACCATGTCGCGAAAACTGTCACCTATGAACAAAGAATGAACCCCTCCGGAGTCTTCCGTCAAAATCGTAAAATTTCCAGTGTCGAAATTGTGTCCAAATCGTAAGAGGTCCATACTTATAGCGTCCAAGTTGTGCCACGTTTTCTCGGGCGGTCCAAATCGCGGACTAACCCATCGTATGTTTAGCTCTGAATGTGTGGATTTAGGTATAAACTATTCATTTAGAAAGAAAGAAAGAAAGAAGAAAAATACATTTATTCACAACACAAGCAAGACACAACAATAGTATTAAGTACAAATAGACAACATGTAGAAAGAAGTATGCGTCATTGCGGTTGTGAATCGGACACTGGCTCAGCATAATGCTGAAGCGTTAATATTAAACACCCCAGCGCTGATTTTCAGCCAGCACCGTTGGTGACCCTCGGACCGCTACAAAGATATACTACACAGTTTTTACTTACACATAAGACTACATAAATAAAAAATTTGTAAACTATGAAACAATTATTTATTTTCTGGCATTTCTCTTCTTCTTCAGCCCATAGCCACCCAAACCTGAGTGTAGGCATCCTGCATTGCTCGCCACTCATCTCGGTCCAGTGCTCTCCTCATCCAGCACCTTCCCGCCACTTTGACCAGGTCGTCGGTACACCTCATCTCCTGTCTACCAACGTTTCTTCGCCCGATTCTGAGTCTCCACTCCATCTAAAGGTACAATTGAAGTAAAAACTATCCTAAAAATAACTTAATATATGCGATTCGCCCATGTCTTGACCCTGCGGAAGAGTGCCCATAAGGCTGATTTAATTTCCACGCTGGATTATTATCTTAATATTTACGTTGTATAAGAAATGCGCCGGCCCTATGGTAAATATGATTTAGATTAAATTTGGCAAACAGTTTGTAACCTAGACTAAACTAAAGGGGACATATCTGAATATTGAAAATTAATATATCTAATAATAATAAGAAGACAAAGAAAACTTACCTAAGAAACCTTAACTAAATATATCTATGTTACTATAAAAATAAAAATTATAAAAAGAAAACCCCGTCCAAAAGATCTGCCTGTGGCAGAGTTCCCATGATGCTGGCCATATTACCCCTTTGGACCGCAAGTGAGATCCGCTGGGATAAATACGTACCAGCTCTTGGGTCCCCAGAGGTGTCGATCTACCGGGAAGAAAGGGCCTTTATGAAACACTTCATATCGGCTGACCAAGGCCCTAAAGTCTCAACAGCAAGCGCCGCAAAGTTAAAATCGATATATCAATTTTCGATATTCAAATACGTGCCCAAACTAAAACTACAATAAATCCATTAAATATAATGTCAAACTAAATAATATTTTGAAAATAAATATCAATACCGACTCCACAGCTCTTTTGTTCCCATTTCATCATCCCTAAGGGTCTGTTTAAGTGGTAGAGGGGGAGGGAAAACCACGCAGCGGCGAGTGCGAGAAGGACGGGAGATGAATACGCAGGCGTGAATTATAATAGGAATAGCTGAAATTCGATCTCGGGTTGACCTACTGTGAAAGAGGGCTTCTGTGTTTTATTATTTGTAAGCATCTGGCCGCAAGTTCGTTCTCTTTCCTACTAATATCAAAAATAATCATCATCATCATCATATCAGCTGCTTGTTGTTTATTTACTAGCTGTTGCTCGCGACTCTCCGCTTAGAATTCGTTTATCGCTATCCCGCGGCAGCTATGCAATTTTACGGGATTAAAACTATCCAATATCCTTCTCCGGGGCTCAAACTACCTGTATGCCGAATTTCATCTAAATCCGTTCAGCGGTTTAGACGTGATGAAGTAACAAACAAACAGACTTAAAAAACTTTCGGATTTATAATACCTATTAGTGGGATAGCTCCTAGCTTTTATTTAGTTTCACCTGTCCCGTTGTCTGTCTGTCTGTCTGTCTGTCTGTCTGTAATTAAATCTTGCAAGTTAAATTCGACCAACTTCCAGCGATTGACTTGAAATTTTGTATACTTATGTATATACTATACTATACTATAATTAGGTAGTGACATCCTGATAGTCCGGCCAGGAACGTCTCACAGGAGGGAGCTCTTCAACGGTTAATGGCATCAACTTGAAAGGTATGCAAATGTAGTTTGGGTGACAATACAAATACAGTCGACAAAAAGTACAGTCAGCAAAAAAAGCTTGTATTAAAAATGAAACTTTTACTAAAACTTATTATTAGATAACAATAGTCAGAGTTCCAATGGGTAGATGGTGCAGCATTAAACCTAATCCTAATCCGTTTGGTAAGTCTTAACCGTCTCGTGTAATGTCTGTCTGTACGCTGTGTAAAGGTCGTTAATCCTGCCGTGAAGCAGCAGCAGTGCTTACACTGTTGTGTTTCGGCGTGGAGAGTAAGACAGCCGGTGAAATTACTGGCACTTGAGTATTCCTCTTAGGCCTCTAGGTTGGCACGTATCTGCAATACCCTGGTGTTGCAGATGTTTATGGGCGGTGGTGATCTCTTACATCAGGAGACCCACTTGCTCGTTTGCCTTCCAGTCGTATAAAAAAAAAAAAAAAAAAAAGGTGCGGCTGAATCATCGCGGTGAAGCATAGTCCTCACCGCTCGTGCTGAGCCTGAAACTTTTGCCTCAAGGCTGAGCATGTACAGTCACTAGCATTAATATCTGCCACAACGAGCGTGCAAAAATATCTGACATCCTTCCGGCCCCAGAAATAGAGTCGTATCAGAGATTTCTGCACGCTTGTTGTGTCAGATATTGGTGCTGGTGACTGTAAGTTCTCACTAATATGTATGTGTTTTTATGGGCAATAAATGTTATTCTTTAAATTTGGAGCTAAAGTGGCTTACTTTCGATTTGAGAACTATAAAATATGTAACCTAACCTAACCTATATTTCACCTAGAATCTCATAAAGTACTTGAACTGTGTGATACCACAGCATCAGCAGGCAGCAGTCATTAAATCCGGCAATAAAGGCTGACCATGTGTCCTGGTTGTAAAAGGATATGAAAAGTAAAACTCTTTATTACACTGATTTATGAAAATACCTTGTGTGGCCTCTAGTACGAGCAAAAATTAAAACATAAGTAGATCGTCCGCGTCAAACTGAACAATTAGTTCAGTGACTTTTAAAAATAATTGTAGACTATGGCCAGTGGCGTAGCTACCAAGGGGCTAGGCGGGGCAGTGCCCCGGGGCCCTCAAGCTTAGGGGGCCCTCGAAATTCTGCTTTATAGCTGATGATAAAGTTGCTTAGCATTTTTAAAGTATTTGTACCTTACCAGTTTTGATAGCAGTGGGCCCCATTTTTTTATTTGCCCCAGGGCCCTAGGTTACCTAGCTACGCCACTGACTATGGCGTCAAATTATTATGAGTTTAAAAGCTTGATGCGCTTGTTGTTGGTTGATTAGTGATGTAAAAAACGTTCTTGATTGATTTCAATGAATTTAATAAAAAAAAGGTTACAATCTGTATGACACACACACGCGCACGTTAGCAGCGAACGGCAAAGAGATGAAGAGTAAAATCGAGTGCGTCCGCTTCCCCGCGCTGCGTCTCACCCCCTCGGTCGCCCGCCGGTTTGGTAATATTCCCAATATAATGGAGTCTGAATTTTCCCTTTTTCATACAAATTAAATACTGCTATCAATGTACGCCATCCTAGAACACAACTGACGTCGCCTGTCACGCTACAAACATCAAGCATTTTGCTTTACATTGCTTCTTCAAATAAGCTTAAAAGTGTAATAAAAATTAAAAAAATATTTATTTTTAAAAGTCGCTGAAGTAATGTTCAGTTTGACGAATATGATCTATGTTTTAATTATTTTCTCGTATTACAGGCCACACCCGGTATAAGTACTATATACTTCAGCATTGCACCCAGAAGTTGAGAAAAAAGAAGTTGAGATGTCGATGCTCAGAAATTTGATTTAGAAAACAACAAAATCACGTCATGAGATCATTAGATTAAAAGATTACCTAACCTAGCCTACTGTGTTCTATAAAACCCATAAGAAGATATAATAAAAAAAAAAATGGTTTCGGAGAAAAAAGAGTCGGGAAATGAAACAGTTTATAAATAATAGATAATTAATATTTCTGCGAAAAGGCAGGACATCATAATGATAATGATGCTACGAATATTATAAATGCGAAAGTTTGTGTGTGTGTGTGTGTGTATGTTTGTTACTCCTTCACGCTGGCTGGACGCATTTGGATGAAATTTGGTACTTTTTATCTCGATATTCCCATAGGATGGGGATAAAATCTCGAAGTAACAACCGCTGGGCTTAGAGTCATGAAATTTGGTACAGTAAGTTGTTCTTAACACAACCTCAATGAAGATCACGATATAAATTTTGGGAATTCCCATGGGAGTTTTGTAAAATCCCGGAATTTCAATTGTAACTACCAGATCAAGTTTACGCGTGTGAAGCCGCGGGTAAGCTCTAGTAATGATATAAATGTACGATCCGATACGACTACACCTCGGTAATAGACCGACTAGTTTCAGGCTTTTCAGA
>NC_133476.1:10355186-10477765 GCF_025370935.1 Choristoneura fumiferana | reverse complement strand
CAACTACAACTCTTTTCAACTCATCAACTTCCATTTTTTTCAGTTTTTAAATTACGTACACGGGCGTGGAGGTGTTTTCTGGTGGTACTTTGGGGGCGGCTGAATCGGCGGCACGTCGTCATCCTCCTCGTCACTGCTACCAAATGGATTGGTACTGACATGTTCCGTAACCTCTTTGGTGGCATCGTCCTGAAATGATACGAGCTAGGTATTGCGGCCAATTTGTCAACCCAGGGGCATTTATAAATTTTAATTTGTATACATACCTCTTCATCATCCGAAAATGGATTTAAATGGTCGGGGTAAAATTTTGTGTCAACTTTCTGCTTTATATTTGCCTTATTATCTGATTCTGATTTTCTGCTTTGCACCAGATTTTTTTTCTTCCGCGGAGGGACACTTATAGCTATTTGTGGTTCAATAATACTTGATTCAGATGTCGATAATGGAGGGCAATCGATTTGAGTTTCTGTATTGGTTTGGCTAGTTGCTAATCTAACATCATCGGTCATGTTACTCTCAGATTGACTCGGTGATTTATGCATAACTCCAAATGAATCTGAATTTTCTTCAGAAACAGTGTCAGTTGCTGGTTTTTCACTGTCAAAAGATACATCTTTCTCCTTTGAACTTGCATTAACGTTGACATTATCACAGATATCTTTAATATCTTCAGTATGTCCAGTTAACTGAGTTTGTAAGAAATTAAATTTGTTAATATTGGTCTTATACAATTTTTCTGGGCTTCGCTGTAATAAATTTGTGCTTTCTTTCGTATCAACACTGTCCGAATTTATTTCTATTTTGTCCATTGATGGAGTTTGTGACCTATTGGTATTATGTAAAACACTAGATTCTTTATTTTTACTATCTACATTATCTGTTATTGACATAGTTGCTAATTTGTCTTCTAAATTGACTCCTTTTTCTGCACCTTTTTCAAACATGTTTATTTTCTCTGTAATAAATGACAAATTAATTTGGCTATTTTTACTATTGGTCATACATAAGTCATAGTTAAAACCAAAGAAAACCTGTACTTGAATATCCACTCCAAATGCTATGATTTTTCAGACTATAAAAGTTGTAAAAATAGTTAATGATAGAACATGTTCAAATGCCTAGTTAGAAAAATACTAGTGTGGGTAACAATCACTCAATTACACAAACTATATAAAAAAACTGACTCTCAATAATCATTAGCTTAATGGTGTTCATTGATGCAAATTGTGTCTATGAATAATGTGTAAATAATACCTCATAAAGTGCATCCATAATTCCGTTTTGTTGGAACATCTAAAAGTGGTGTTAGTACTGTACAACAAATAATACTGTCTCGATTGTTACATTGTCATGTTAAAATAGACTTCTACAATAGTGCATTTTTTTGGATTTTTTAGTTAATTACCTCATTAGTAGATTCAGTTTGTCTTTACCAAAAAAGGTGTGCCCCTTTGCCTTTTTTATGATGAGCTAAAGCATTTTTTTATATCTATTTTAGTTAAATTTTCTTTACTTAATCCAAACTTTGTGTGTCCACTGATTCCTGCTTGGTCTAAGACAACCCTGAATGGTGCATCCTATTTCACAAGGCTACAATATATAACATAGTACAAGTCAAGTGAGATCTAAGTTTTATTAACCTGTCACGCGTCCTAGAGACTACATTAGTCCCTAACTTTTTGTGGGGAAATGTCCTAGAGACTACTGGTAGACTACCGGTAGTCTCTAGGGCATTTCCCGCACAAAAAAGTTAGGGACTAATGTAGTCTCTAGGACGCGTGACGGGTTAAATTATACAAAATACTCCTGTAATTTTGTTGAATAGGATCCAAATCTGTGTCTACCTACAAGTAGGGTTACCAGATGAAAAATTCAAAAGTCCAGAGAACAACCCTGTTTTCCATCAAAAAATCCTGAGAATTTGTTGCAGTATCAGAATTTTTTCTCCAACGTAAATTATTTTTACAATTAAAAGGTCACATTATTTATTATTGATATTGATATCAATGTGATCTCAGGGGTCATGTAGTTCACATAGGTCACAACATGACCAAAATTGTTTTTTTTGATAGTCTCTATATGTACTGTTACTTAAGTTGGTTTGTTGGTTTTGTTACTTAAGGGGCTACCCGGGGTTTTCATTGATCTTTGTCAAGTTTTGAATTGTATCTCCTCCTTTTGCACTACAGATAGAATTATAAGTCAAACAGCCATTGGTTCTCCAATCTTTTATCTCCATTTTTGTCTACCGGATTTTGGAAAAAATAATACTTAATTTTGTATGATTTTTATTAATCATTGTCTAAAATACACTTATTTCGTATCTCTATTGATGTGAAAGATCTAACATATACGAAATCTACATATTTGGGTTAGTCTTTGACATCTCTAAAAACGTGTCGAGGGTTTTCATTTGAAACTAGTTAACACAAAATTTATGGCCAGAAAACCAGTTTTTTGGCCTAAAGTTGTTCAACTTTGATGCCAAATATCTCAAAGACAATGAACTTTGAAGTAAATATGGGATACTGTATTGCTTAAAGCCATTGTTGTTAATATAATAAGGTACAAAAAACATTAGAAAACTAAGGAATTCAGATCGAAGGTCATTTGGGGCATGGAATCCCCTTAGTAAAAAGATGTAAAAAACCTCTATTTTATTGAAAATTCTAAAAATTCTGAGATTCACCGAGATTTCCCAAAATCCGGCTGGAATCCAGAGCAGTCACAAAATCTAGAGATCTCATGTCAAATCCTGATAATATAAAGTAATACAAAACCAAATATAAAGTGAAACAAAACCAAAACTATATTACTAATGTGCTACTGCTCTTATTAATTCTGTTCCAAGTTCTATTTTATGCCATGACAAGAAGATATATTTCATTATTAAAACTTAGTAGTAATCAAATGCACTATGATAAACCATTATTTTCATCTATGCAAGGTTATAACAAGAATATGACAAACACAAAAGCTAGTAAGTACTCAAGGAATAGTTAAAAGAGATAAGAAAAGTTTTTGATAGTTACTCACCTAAAATTGATTGAGGTCTTGATTTTTGTTTCGGAATAATTGGCTCTTCATTGTGGAGCTCTGATTTTGTCTTAGACAAGTCCTCATCAAATGCTAACATTCCTATTTGGTCATTATTATTAAGAAATTTAGGCATTGCCTTTTCATTTTTGCAACTATCACAACAAAATTCAGATCCTTCAATAACTTAAAATTCTTGGGTTCAAGTGGCCTGAGCACTTGGAGCAACGGAAACATCGTCTATGATAGAGCTTGTGCGAGACAATGAGACGCTGTGCGAGGTAAACAGGCAGGCCGCATGCAGCACACTTGTCTAGACCTGTCTTTCCAAATTTGATTGGTGCCTATAAGTGAAAATATAATAAAGCATAGATTTAAGAATGCAGACACAATCATACTCAAGTGGTAACGGAAGATTTTGAAGAACTAAAGATATTTCTTTAAAGCCTTTTAATTTTTAAGCAAAACTCATAACTATCTACAACCTCAACAGTGCATAGAACCAATAGACTTTCTTCAGTAAAATAATAATTCCTAGGATCTTAAAGTTTATTAGCATTCACATGTTGACTGACAGCTTAGAAAAATGTAATCCAAAAGATTATATGAACATAAACAAAAATAGCCCAATAACTTGAAACAATTAAGACTAAAAAAGATTTTAAGGAGAATAACAAAGTGCAGCAAACATGACGAGACAATTAACTAAAGATTGTTTATAACTAATACCAACCATCAAAGTAGATGATGAAGATGACTCTGGAGCATTCTTAGACTCACTTTCAGAAACTTTTGTGTTCACTGAAAAGTTGTAAAGATAAACTATTCCATAAATCAAAGATATTATCATCATACAGTACCTACATAGAAAGTTAAATTTATTCATATACCTGTGTGTCCTAGTCTTTGATAAAACTGAGACAAGTATGTAAGAACTGATAACCTGTCTGGCACTTCATTCTCTACCATGTCCTCTGGGTCCAACAATGCTGGAATACCCAAGTGCTTTTCTGCAATACTAAATGCTCGCTGATTGTTTCATAGATATTTTTCGGGTTTTAATGTTGCTACATCACTGAAAATAAGAGATAATACGCGTTAAACTAAGTAACAGCAAAAGATCAATGAAAGTTAAGTGAAATTCTACTTACATCAAATCTGGCCTGAAGTGGTGAACTAGTGCACAGAAAGCTATGCCATTTCTCCAAGATGTGGTCATATTATCTATCTGTACATTGGGACAGTCTTTGATCAAGCGTTTACACCACAACTCTAAAGCCTTCGTCCCTTTTACTTCCGACATTTCGAGTATTACAACAATTAGCAGTAAAAGTAAGCCACAACATTCATCATCCACACCATGACTCATTCAAGTTTCGGGGCATCATCAGTTGCTGTTGAACTTGAACACATGCTGTGTAGCAAGATTTTCCCCTTAATGAAATTATTATCTTTTAAAACAAAGTCACAATTGTTTTAAAGTTAAGAAAAGTGGTTGTTGGGTTGGCATTTTATCGCAACTCAGTCAGTCACTTCCGACATGACATTTCGAGTATGTCATGTCATGTCAATTGACGTAAGTACATACGTGACAGATGTGTTCCAATTGGAGATCTTGCTTGTAATTTATTGAAAAGTTAAACGATGCATGAATTAAATTATATCTGTTTACATACAACTATCCTAATCTTAAAACACATAAAACAAAAAAAAAAAATTTAAATTAGTCCCCTTGAAAGGTATCTATGATGCTGGCAGCTTTCTCTCTTTGAATTTGAATAGAATCCTACTAATATTATAAATGTGAAAGTTTGTGAGTGAGTGAGTATGTTTGTTACTTTTTCACGCTTAAACGGCTGGACGGATTTGGATGAAATTTGGCGAAAGATAGTTTATAACCTGGATTAAAACATAGGATACTTTTTATCCCGATATTCCCACGGATAGGGATAAAATCTTGAAATAACAACCGCTAGGCTTAGAGTCATGAAATTGGTATGTAGGTAGTTGGACGTCGGAATAAAACATAGACGACTTTTTGACCCGATATTCCCACGGGATACCTAGGGATAAAATCTTGAAATAACAACCGCTGGCTTTGAGCCATGAAATTTAGTATGTAGGTAGCTGACCTTTGGAATAACACATAGGCTACTTTTTATTCCGATATTCCACGGATAGGGATAAAATCTCGAAATAACGACCGCTGGGCTTAGAGTCATGAATTTTGGTATGTAGGTAACTGGACATCTGGAATAACACTTAAGTGACTTTTTGACCCGATATTCCCACGGGATAACTAGGGATAAAATCTCGAAATAACAACTACTGGGCTTAGAGCCATGAAATTTAGTATGTAGGTAGCTGGACCTCTGGAATAACACATAGGCTACTTTTTATTCCGATATTTCCTCGGGATAGTTTTGTAACTAATAATAATAATAATAAATTCATTTATTTCGGGCAACTTGGCCCGAAATAAATGAATATGTAACTAAGGGACCCCATACATCCGTGTATTATTATTATTATTATTTTGTAATTTTTTCTTTAATTGTATGCTTACTGTAGTTTTTAAGTATTTTATTTGTAATTATTTCTCAAGTAATCATTTTCTGCCAAGTTTCTTGCGGCGCATTCTTCTTGGCAATGATTGTCTTTCCGAAAGCGCTGGTATTTTAAAAACTGACGTGTAAAAGTGCCCATTGCCGCCTATTTACTGAATAAATGATTTGAATTTGAATTTGGATAAGGAAAAATTTTGAAATTTTAGCACTGGGTTTAGAGTCTTGAATTTTGTACAGTTATTCACAACACAACCTCAATGAAGACCACGATATAAATTTTGGATTTCCGGGGAATTTTGTAAAATCCCGAAATTTCAATTGCAACTACCAGACCGAATAGTACGCGTGCGAAGCGCGGGTAAAAGCTAGTAACTAATAATAATAATCTCAGCTAAGTTATTATTCTTTGGCTGCCTTAGGGTGGGTCTCTATCTATACCTATAAAACAGTACCGTGACTGACTGACAGACAGACAACGCACAGCCTAAAATACTGGTGCTAGAGGGGCTAGACTTGAAATTTGGCATACGTGTACCTCGAGTGTTATAGAGGTGCACTAAGGAAGAATTTTTCGAAATTCCCACGGGATAGAGAAATATCTAAACTTTTTTCTATATCGAAAATACAAACTGAAATATAGATGCTATAGATTTTGCGGGATGACCGTAAAAGTAACAAAAAATTTGGAATTGAAATAATAAATACAAAAAGATTCCGAAAAACCAATCTTAAACTTTTTTCGTTTCTTTGTTTGTAGTCGAATCGCTGAAACTATTGAGCCGATTTTGAAAATTCTTTCACCGTTAGTAAGCTACACTATCCTTGATTGACATAGGTTACTTTTTATCCGGGATAATGCAAAATTCACTCGGGATAGAAATAAATCAATTCAATTACGGAGCTGATTTAAAAAAAAACTTACATATTATGTGATGTGGCTATCCCCAAATGATAAAGGCTACTTTTTCTTCGGGAAATTACAAAATTCCAGCAGGATAGAAATAGGTGAATTCAACTTCGGGTCTGATTTTAAAAGTTCTTTCACCAAAAGTAAGTTACAGTATTCCTGATTGACATAGGAATAGGATACTTTTTCCGGGAAAATGAAAAATTCCCGCGGGATAGAAATTTGTTGTATAGTACTTTTGTTGTAGGTAGGTCAATTAGGTTTTTAGAAAAAAAAAACTGTTACATCACCTTCCATTAAAAAAAAAACAATATATGTATTACTTATGTTGTCTACGCGCACGAAGTCACGGGTAAAAGCTAGTGGGTACAATACTCTTTTCACACCTCTCCTTCAGAAAAGTAACTTTTCCTCCCTGGCGAGAGGGAGCAAAGTGCAACTTTTCTGTTCAAGGCTTTTCTAAGTGTTTTATTGCAAATGCCATTTTTTGAAGTTGATAATTGTAAAGCCACGCCATTTTCTATGCTGGTTGTTCTTTAATAGGTAATATTTAGAATTTTTTTTTTCAAGTTTATTAATGCTCGATGTGAAAAGTTGTATGAGCCACTCGGGAGCAAAATTATTTTCATCTTGGGCGCTAACACTTGAATCCCTCATTACGCTTAGGATTCTACTTTAGAATCCCTCGCTACGCTCAGGATTCTATTGTAGAATCCTTCGCTACATTCTGGATTCAATTTACGCCCTCGCCGTAAATACACCATTATCCTGCATTGCAGTCTGTACAGCTCTTTAACCCATTCATTGCCGCGCGCCAGATTACGTACTTTGCTGCGATGCCGACGCTTTTGCAGAAATAGGCGTCAGTGGCATCCAGGGAAAGCTAAATTAGAGGTCCATCGGCGTTTTCGGCACTCCCGTTGCAGATTTGTAGATATGCATAAGAAGTGTTCGTAAACCTTTTGTGATTTTTATTATCACTGTTTTTGTACAGAACAGAAGTAGGAATGAATACGGAAAAGTTCGTATTTGGTATCTTGATACGATGAAAAAACATTATTCACTAGATCTATAAGCAGGTGACTGACTATCCTACTAATCCTACTTATTATAGGTGAATATTATAATATTATAATTATAAATGCGAAAGTTTCATCATCCCAGCCTATATACGTCCCACTGCTGGGCACAGGCCTCCTCTCAGAATGAGAGGGCTTGGGCAGTAGTTCCCACGCGGGCTGTGCGGATTGGGAACTTCACACACACCGTTGAATTGCTTCGCAGGTTTGTGCAGGTTTCCTCACGATGTTTTCTTTCACCGTAGAGCTCGCGGTAAATTTAAAGAAAGAAACGAAAGAAGAAAAACAGGAGTGCGAGCCGGGGCTTGAACCCGCGATCCTCTGCTTGAGAGGCCATTTATAGGTCAAACCACTCGGCCACCACGGCTTCTAATGCGAAAGTTTACTTTATATTGTAAATGCAAAAGTTTGTGTGTGTGTGTTTGTTTGTTTGTTACTCCTTCACGCTAAAATTGGCTGGACGGATTTGGATGAAATTAGGTACGTAGATAGCTGGACATCTGGAATAACACATAAGCTACATTTTATCCCGATATTTCCACGGGATAGGGATGAAAGGTGGAAAAAACAGCCGCTGGGCTTAGAGTCATGAAATTAGGTATGTGGATAGCTGGATGTCTGAAATAACCACATTACTTAGGCTTCTTTTATTCCAATATTCCCACGGGATAGTTGTTTTTAACACGACACGTCAATGATGATTACGATATAAATTTTGGTGTTTCCCACGGGATTTTCTTAAAATCCCGGAATTTCAATTGTAACTACCAGATCGAATAGTTTACGCGTGCGAAGCTGCGGGTAAAAAAACTAGTCTCAGATAAATTGGATATCATTTAACAAACACTGGCCTAAAGGGTAATGCGCCACCACTTACGGCACATACAACATAGGTGTTGAGGAGGGAGGCTCCAATAGAGAGAGAGATCTCTCTTCAGGCAGGTGTTATGCTTGGTGACCGAAGTCTTAAGGAAGAGCGTCGGAACTTGTATAGGTAATATGTATATATGCGACCGCGTTGCGAAACTTCGATAGCGCGATGTAGAACATGGTCGGAGTTTCTATCGTTGTTCACTAGATGGCGCTAGGAGTCGCTACATCAGCCCCCTTTCTAGACCGGACTATTACTTATTCTGTACAGAATGTATAATTGCCGGAGGTCGGCGTGGAATGCGGTGCAGTCTGTGCGTCATGTGCCAGTTGCTTGAGTGTGTTGCTCGGAGCCTTGTTGGCGAGCGTTGAGTTGAGTTGCGTTGAGATGCGTGAGCCGCGATGAGCTGTGCTGAGCTGTGTTGAGCTGGGTGGTGTGAGCTGCGTTGAGCTGCGTTGAGTTGAGGTGGTCACACTGTAGACACCAGGCATATGTACCTGGGCATTTTTTTTTTTTTTTGTACCTTGGCTTTTTGACCTGTCCAGTGACTTTTTCATCCTATTAAATCGTGTATACTTGAAATTTTTTGGTTTAAGATTATTTATTAGATAAATTAACTATTTATGTTTTTAATGATATCAATACAATCATCAATTAATGTTCAATTTACTAGTTTTTCTTAGAATTTGTGTTTGGAGATCCCCGATTTGACCGTGTCCATACCTAAAAGTCAAACTTCAAACATCAGTTTGAACTAGTAAAAAAAAGATCTCACGTATGGCAACATTTGTAGTGGGTAGTGCAAAAACCTTATTTTCTAAACAGGACCTTGTTGTCATTGCTTTAAAGTACAAAATGTAGAAATACCTATAATTTAACGTGTCCGAGAAATCGAGAAAAGGGGAATATCCCCCTATCCGTTACCAAGATATTACACATCGGCGAATTTTTATTGGCCGAATCACACGTTTATTTTGATCTAGCAACACCATTTTTCCTGTAGCAATACAGTACGGTTTGTCAAAACGATCAGTTTCTACTAAAATCGCGAGAGAGTAGCGTGTTGTGTGGTGGTCCAGAAACTTTCTCCCTTCTCCGTTACAAGAATATGAAGGAATGAATATGGTTATCTTTGGCGTAATTCAAATAACTTGATCATTATTTATTTGACAATAAGATTTCATTTGAAAACCTTCGTATTTAGAAGTCAAATGTGTTCCTAATCGTATTTAAACTGCAGTGTTTGTTTCGTTACTTACTTTCCGTTACTACATTTATAGTCACGTATAAGGGGAACATAAAAAAGTAACGAAAGGGAAACATAAAGCCGCGACTACAATTGTATTAAGTTTATTTTTTAAATTTATACAATTTCAAATTATTTTTGTAAAAAAACCTTTTAACTTTATTAAGTACCTTTCTGAGTACCTAACTTTACATACACGTTATGTTCATCCATTCAATAATGAGATGAAAATATCTGGAAAAGTTTTATTTCAATTAAAGAAGTACAATTTGTTATAGGAATGGCTCCTTTAACAGCTGCTGAAAAACAAAAACAATACAGGGAAAGGATTAAAAATGATCCAGTTAAATACGAAATTAAAAACCATGTGTTTTACTGATACACCATACTTAATAATATTCTTTTTGCACGTTTCCATCAGTTTAATTTTTTATGGGGTTACTGCTATTTTTGCAAAAAATTTCTACTGGAGGAAATAGTAGTGACAACCAAAACGCCGATCACCGATTATAAGCGTAAACACAATATTATTCATTATGAAACAATTTTGGTATTTAATGTTTTAGTTTTTTATTTTGCATCTTTCTTTCCCATACTACTTATACGTATCTCTTTATAATTTATGGATTATAGCTACTTGTGGTATATATTTAAACACTAGCCTTATAATATAATCTGACTGTTCACTTTGCCAACCTAGATGTATAAACTTGTTTATAAATGACCTTTATAACCGCAGCCTTATGATTTCGTTACCATCCTTTTCGTTACTGTCCATTTTTAAAACACAATATATATATTTTTTATCTCATCGAAAATGAAGAAGTGTTCTTATTTTATATGTGCAATAGATAATTAATTAGTTCAGGTTTTTGGATAAAAACAATGCGTCTTATAAACTTCGTAGTTTTGAAGTGGTAGAGAAAATAGTGAGACGTTTTTGCCATTAGGTAACGGAATGGATCAAATATATGTCTGTTCTTTCAAATTTGTGAATATTTCCTGGTAAACATCAATAATTATGATAATTTACTACATTTGTAAGGAAATATAAAATAAATTTACCTATTTATACCTTCGTATGATTTAATATCGTTAAAAGATTAAAAAACAGAATATTTCTTAAATTCCTGCACATTTTACAAAACTATTGCCTAATAAAGGTACCCAGGACTAATAAAAATAGTTCAGTTACCTAATAGTCACTGATTATTTATAAAACGAAAAAACTCTTATAAAATCTGTTGGTAGCACTTTGAAAAAAAAATGCCCACCTATGTAGTTACAACATGCTAGTGGTGCACGGTGTGGTTAGTCTGGCCTGCTGTGAGACTGCGTCTTCGTCTTGGATGTCTTCGAAGGTTGCGTTTTTCGTTCATTGTCGGGGTCACCAATGTGGGACTTCGGTCCCCAGGCATAACACCTGCCTGGATAGACATCTCTCTATTGGAGCCTCCCCCCACTGTGTCGATGGAGCGCTTGGGTATGGTGAGGGAACTTCATTTGGGTATAGACAAAACACAATGGTGCTGATAAATCTACACTATTCTACACCTATCGATCGATCGATTTATTTAACCAAGTTATTGTTAAGCATAATATATTATGCACTAGCTTTTACCCGCGGCTTCGCACGCGTAAACTATTCGGTCTGGTAGTTGCAATTGAAATTTTCGGGATTTTACAAAATTCCCCTGGAAATTTCCAAATTTATATCATGGTCTTCATTGAGGTTGTGTTGCGAATAACTGTACAAAATTCAAGACTCTAAACCCAGTGCTACAATTTCAAAATTTTTCCCTATCCAAATTCAAATTCATATCATTTATTCAGTAAATAGGCCGCAATGGGCACTTTTACACGTCATTTTTTTAAATACCAGCACTTTCGGAAAGACCATCATTGCCAAGAAGAATGCGCCGCAAGAAGCTTGGCAGAAAATAAAATAAGTACAAATAAAATACTTAAAAACTATAGTAAGTATACAATTAAAGAAAAAAATACAAAATAATAATAACCCCCCCCCTTAGTTACAAAACTATCCCGTGGAAATATCGGGATAAAAGTAGCCTATGTGTTATTCCAGAGGTCCAGCTACCTACATACCAAATTTCGTGGCTCTAAGCCCAGTGGTTGTTATTTCGAGATTTTATCCCTAGTTATCCCGTGGGAATATCGGGTCAAAAAGTCACTTAAGTGTTATTCTAGATGTCCAGTTACCTACATACCAAATTTCATGACTCTAAGCCCAGCGGTTATTATTTCGAGATTTTATCCCTATCCGTGGGAATATCGGAATAAATAGTAGCTTATGTGTTATTCCAGAGGTCCAGCTACCTACATACCAAATTTCATGGCTCTAAACCCAGTGGTTGTTATTTCGAGATTTTATCCCTAGTTATCCGTAAGAATATCGGGTCAAAAAGTCACTTAAGTGTTATTTCAGATGTCCAGTTACCTACATACCAAATTTCATGACTCTAAGCCCAGCGGTTATTATTTCGAGATTTTATCCCTATCCCGTGGGAATACCGGAATAAATAGTAGCCTATGTGTTATTTCAGAGGTTCAGCTACCTACACACTAAATTTCATGGCTCTAAGCCCAGCGGTTGTTATTTCAAGATTTTATCCCTAGGTATCCCGTGGGAATATCGATTCAAAAATTGCCTATGTGTTATTTCAGACATTCAACTACCTACATACCAATTTCATGACGCTAAACCCAGCGGTTGTTATTTCGAGTTTTATCTCTATCCCGTGGGAATATCGGAATAAAAAGTAGCCTATGTGTTATTCCAGAGGTCCAGCTACCTACATACTAAATTTCATGGCTCAAAGCCCAGCGGTTGTTATTTCAAGATTTTATCCCTAGGTATTCCGTGGGAATATCGGGTCAAAAAGTCACCTATGTTTTATTCCAGACGTCCAACTACCTACATACCAAATTTCATGACTCTACGCCTAGCGGTTGTTATTTCGAGATTTTATCCCTATCCCGTGGGAATATCGGGATAAAAAGTATTCTATGTTTTAATCCAGGTTATAAACTAACTTTCCGCCAAATTTTATCCAAATCCGTCCAGCCGTTTAAGCGTGAAAAGTAACAAACATACTCACTCACTCACTCACTCACTCACTCACAAACTTTCACATTTATAATATTAGTAGGATAAGAAAATGCTAATAAAAGTTTTTTTGTTAGAACGTTATGTGGCTTACGAAAACAACCAGGACCTTGATTCTCTATTTTCCTCAAACACCGCATATGTATAAGTACTTACAAGTAGTTACTTTTTCACAATTTACTCAACAAAAGTACGAAAATACTTAAATAAGTATTTGACTTGCGTCGTAGTTGCTAAACACTTGTTACACAGGCAGATATATAATTTTAGGTACGAGTAAATAGCACGTAGGTACAGTTACTAGATATAGTTACTTACATACCTACATTGCTTACATAATCTTACCTACTACCTAGGTACCTTATTTCCGGTCATAAATGTCAGTTTTTGTTTTGTTTTAGATAAAATAGTGCGAAGAGCTTGGCCGTTATCTGTGACATACCTACCTAATACAAAAATAATCTCTCAGTCTTTCCTGAGACACATTACTGATAATCAAAACAGTAATATCTACAGTTCGCGCGGGTCGTCCCTATACATATAGTACCTACTTCGTAAAAGTAAAAGCCAAATGCGTGTCGGACCACGCGCAGTGTAAGGTTCCGCACCTACTAAATATGCGGCAAATGTTCAATATTGGTATCAGTGGCGTGGAGTGAACATTTTTGTTAGGCAACCGGAGTGGGAGAAGTGAGTTAGGTTTATTTTTGGATACAACTCCATGCAGTTAGTATATGAAAGCATGAAAGCTTTCCCAAACTAGTATGACGTGTACACGTCATGTAAAAAAATTTAGCGACGCACCGAGATACGTTAGGATCTCTTAGTAGTCTGTGGCACCGAGCGATGAAGAGAGCTACGCTCGGAGTTTCTTTGCACAATAGAATCTAGAATTGTTAAAGAGAAGTTGAGGTGGCAATGGGCGGTCACCGCTCGAAGAACAGATAACTGTTGGGGGAGAAAAGTCTTCGAGTGGCGACCACGAACCGGAAGACGAAGCGTTGGCAGGCCTCATTATTATTCATAGCAGTAGCAGCAGGCCTCCCACCAGGTGGACTTCATATTATCATTGTTTATGAAGATCTACTCCTCGTAGCCTCTGAAGCGGCTCACGTTCGCTCTAATGTCCTCATGTCCTACTGTGAAGGCAGCGGCCGCAACCAATACCACGGGCTCACCTCACCGCTCAAATCTGCACCCCACCCCCTCCAGTCGGATATCAGACAATTAATTAGCCAATAGGACTTCATCATGTCAGCCGAAAGACGTCCACTGCTGGACATAGGCCTCCCCCAAGGCTCTCCACTCAGACCGGTCAATAGGACTTACTTAAGTATAATTAGGTACAGTGAGAATTTTTTAGTCGTGAATGGAAGTTAGTATTTCCGATAAAGCTTTATAATCATAATCCATAAGCCTAGGCTAGCATGGAGCATGGAGCACTACTGGCACTACTGCTAATTGGAATTAAGGACCTCTCTAATTGTTAGAGTTCCATAGCCTCAGGGTGACAAACTTTTCACTATCCGTCTGTCTATCTATTTGCTAATCACTAGGCACTGTAGGTATTTCAAGAACCGTATGAGATAGAAAGCTGAAATTTATACAGTGTATTGCCGAAACAGCACCAAATAATAAAAAAAATCAATTTTAAGGGGTCCTGTAGCAGTATATAACAAAAAAATAACAAAAAATGGAACCGACTACAAACAAAACTCTTGAAAAAATTTTTGTGGTGGAACAATAGTCGTCTACCTCACACATACTATGGGTTTCATTTCAATCACTCCTGCTGGGTCGTGCTGAGTTACCGACTTCGAGCTAGTCGGTTCCATTTTTTGTTATTTTTTTATATTTTTGGAGCTGGTTTTACTTTTTTGTTAAAAAAATTCTTTATTTCTCACTTTTTAGTGATTTGTAGCCAAAGTACATCTCACAACGATTCCATTAAGCCCGCAAACACGGCTTAGTTACGTTGTTTTATAACAGAGTTCCGTTGCCGACCTTCCGGCTTCAGCATCAGATCAGTTCGATAAAATCATTAACTTAAAGCTTCTTCTTAGTCGCTTATCTAGGTTTAGTAATCATGATCGTTTATAGACGCGCGAGCATTACTGAGCTGGGACGAGTTCCATTGGCCATCTACGGTCTTCTTCATCAGTCCAGAAGGGAAGAAGTAGGGGTAAATAGATCGGGTGTATACTTACAAGCTCACTTGTAATGACTGCAGTAAAGTATATGTTGGTCAGACAGGTCGCAGTTTTAATGCTACATTTAAAGAGCATGTTTCGGCATATAGGAATGAGCATCCTGATAAATCGAATTTTGCCAAACATCTGTTAGAATTAAATCATTCTTTATGGGACTCAGATTCGTATGAAGTGTTACATTATTGTGGCAAGGAGTTTCGTCTCGATGTTTTAGAATGCATGGAGATAATTAGATACAACAGTATGGGGTCTATTATTAATGAGCAGGTAAATTCAGTTTCATCTCCCTTGCTACGGCTTGGATCTAATTTCAGCAACGGTAGTTAATAAAACATGCCTTCACAGTAAATAAATAAAAATCAAGGTAGTTTTGAAGGACGGTTAAAATTTATAAATAATTTGTGGGTAGTTTTGTTTTGTTTGATAAAATATTTGTGGGTACTTGGGGAGTTACGAGTAGTGACAAATTAAAACGGTGGTTGTGGTTTGTTAGTCTAACAACTGGTAGCATGGTGTACGGTTGTGTTACTCTGAAGATGAGCTCTGGTTGAGTTCGAAACGCGTCAGTGTGGTGTGGTGGTGGTGGTAGATGGGTTTGTGTGATTTGTGTGTGTTCTTACAGTGTGGAGGTGGAATAGCTGCATGAACACACATATTTTGCATAAACTTAGCTATCGTAAAGTCGTGGGTGAGCAAGGAAATTCTTTTAGTTTATTTAGAAGTAGGGCGTTGTTAACACTGAATTTTTACAGATACCTACGGCCTTTTATCCCGCTGTTTTAGCCCGCGACTCCGTCTGCGAAAAATTCGTTTATTTGTTTCCCTCGAGAACAATACAATTTTCCGGGATAAAAAATATCTTAAACTTTGTAGCCCACTTGAATTTAACGGATAGGTAACAAACGAATAATTTACAGTTATTTATGAGTTAGTGATACAGCATAGTTTTTGGATTGTATAAAGTTTATTATAATTGGGATATTTTTAGTAGGTTACAATGTACTTATTAAGCTTTGGAGACTTTAGGCGGAGAATATTTCGCGGCACACTCCAAGAGCGTCTGGTTTGTAACCAGCGGGGCACTGGTTTGGCACGGAGATGACGTTCTTCGGCACGACATCGTCAACTTTCATGGCCTCTGTAGCGGTTTCCACCGCTTGTACGTTTTCATTAGCAGAAAGTTGTTTAAGAGCCTCGATGATTCTGGTCAGGTAAAGCGAAGACCTGAAAAAATATTTCTATTTAGATACCTACTTACTTATACCTAGTATTTTAAAACTTTAATTGCGCTACGCGTATGGAACACGCCGTCGTCATCGACATTAAAAGCTTGCAAAAGAACATTATTTTATTTGATGCAGTTAATTAGAAACAATGTGTTTATATAATTCAAAAATTCACACAGAAGATTAAATTTTCAATTTAAATTTCGCGAAAAAGATCGGTAATGAAGATAAAAACAATTGATTGATCACATAATAGATCTACCTATATCCATTCATGTTGTATTCTTACCTTTACTTGTCTACTTCGCAATCAGTTTATAACTTGCTAGGTACGTTCTTATAAACTAAAGGAAAATTATTCAAAAGCCTCTTTACAATGACGTCAATTACTACGTACTTATATTTTGTAAGATACCTAAGTTTCTACTTGGCTTAAGCACGTTTTACCTACCTCTACTTACTAGCATGAAGGAGCAAATACCTACATAGAAATTATACTTAAGTATTTATCAGCACATGGATATCTTGGTATGTTCGTAAATAGTTGAAATGTCAAGTACTGCTGTGTTATTTAACACACACTAGTACTTGTACTATTACTTATTCTGTGGCGCTAGTTACAGTAGGTAAGCCTAGAGGTGCGGATTGTCCTGGTTAGTTGACCTGATATTTTTTTCGTTAAAAAAGTCTGAAACCGATTAAATTGGTATCTTCTAGTTAACTATGGTAGGTAGTACTTACTTTAAATTATCCTTTATCCATACGTCCCGACATTGGCCATTGATGAGTTGTTGACTTGGAGGACAGTTCGTAGGCACGGTTATCACGTTAAATGGAGCCGCAGTTGCTACTTGTACGGGGTCTCTAAGCGGTAAAACTGGTAACCTCCATACATCACGGCATTCTCCATTAATCAATTGTTGACCATCAGGACAGTTGGTTGGCACAGTAATCACATTAAACGGAGCTGCAGTTACTACTTGTATCGACTTATTTTCACTAGGTAACCTCCATACATCACGGCACTCACCGTTAATCAGTTGCTGACCATCGGGACAGTTGGTTGGCACCGTAATCACGTTTAACGGAGCTGCAGTAACTGCTTGTGCAGGGTCAACAAACGGCAGGCCTGATAACCTCCATACATCACGGCACTGGCCATTAATCAGTTGCTGACCATCGGGACAGTTGGTTGGCACCGTAATCACGTTCAACGGAGCTGCAGTAACTGCTTGTGCAGGGTCTTCAAACGGCAGGCCCGATAACCTCCATACATCACGGCACTGGCCATTAATCAGTTGCTGACCGTCGGGACAGTTGGTTGGCACCGTAATCATGTTCAACGGAGCTGCAGTAACTGCTTGTGCAGGGTCTTCAAACGGCAGGCCTGATAACCTCCATACATCACGGCACTGGCCATTAATCAGTTGCTGACCATCGGGACAGTTGGTTGGCACCGTAATCACATTTAACGGAGCTGCAGTAACTGCTTGCGCAGGGTCTTCAAACGGCAGGCCTGATAACCTCCATAAATCACGGCACTGGCCATTAATCAGTTGCTGACCATCGGGACAGTTGGTTGGCACCGTAATCACGTTCAACGGAGCTGCAGTAACTGCTTGTGCAGGGTCTTCAAATGGCAGGCCTGATAACCTCCATACATCACGGCACTGGCCATTAATCAGTTGCTGACCATCGGGACAGTTGGTTGGCACCGTAATCACGTTCAACGGAGCTGCAGTAACTGCTTGTGCAGGGTCTTTAAATGGCAGGCCTGATAACCTCCATATATCACGGCACTGCCCATTAATCAGTTGTTGACCAGGAGAACAATTCGTTGGAACTGTGATAAGGTTCAAAGGAGCGGCCGTCACACCGATAGCTAATCCATCCGCAGGGGTGTCCCTCCATATATCGCGGCATTGGCCATTGATTAGCTGTTGGCCAGCGGAACAATTGGGTGGCACGACGATCACGTTGTTAACTTCAAAATCCAGCGGAGGTCGCGCCATGCAACACGCTATAAGCGCAAGAAAAATAATTCGAAACATGTTGGATTCCGTTTTGCGTTGTTGGGTTTGTCTTATGATGTTGGTGAGCAGCTAAGAAGTTACTGGACAATTAAGCAATGTAAATGGGTTTTAATTATATTATCAAATCAGACATGACGTATGTGATAATACAATCTATATCTTAAACAAAACACTTGTACTGTGACTGATAACAACAATTCCACCAGTATGGTTGACAAGATTCTGATCTGATTGCATTCTTCAACGTGCAATTTCAATTGTCCTGGCATCTCATTACACGTTTTTCCTCGTTGCTAATCTGATCATTGATTGCGTT
Organism: Choristoneura fumiferana; assembly: GCF_025370935.1. NCBI lineage: Eukaryota > Metazoa > Arthropoda > Insecta > Lepidoptera > Tortricidae > Choristoneura > Choristoneura fumiferana. The sequence continues at coordinate 10,459,144 of NC_133476.1, read as the reverse complement.
TTACAGACACCTCGTTCCACAGAAAGTGGCAAAGACGTAAATAATAAGAGTATAGTTGTCTGCAAATGAAGTATTAAAAACAAATGTTAATTTCCATATCACGGGCGTGATAAGTACTAAGTTGTTACACCTAGGCCAGTGTTTAAATATATACAGAGTGGAAGGAATCAATGGGCCCTGGAGGGCAACTAACTTAAATCCTTTTTCCGAAAATACAAAATGAAACATGGATGCACAGAAAAAACCCAGAAAAAGAGACCAGCGCTGGTAATCGAACCCAGGTCCACAGCATTCCGTGCTGCGTGCCATACCCCTACACCAGGACAGGAGTCTAGACACAAATTTCTCCCATGCACCACACATTTCAGCCTACTTTTTAGGGTTCCGTAGCCAAAACGTCAAAAACGGAACCCTTATAGTTTTGCCATGTGTGTTTGTCCGTCTGCGGCTTTTCTGAGGGACTATCAATGCTAGAAAGCTGTTATTTTGCACGAATATATATGTAAACTATGCCGACAAATGGTACAATAAATGCCGACAAATTTTTTTTAGAGTACCTCCCATAAATGTAAAAGTGGGGAGGCGTCTTTACCTTTACTTTACGGTGTTAGGGGCGCCGAATGCGGCATTTTGTATCAATTCATTTTGACCGCGCTAGATGGCACTAAAGTTATAATTGCACACGGGCGCTACATGAGCTAAAGACGCCGCTGTGGGGGTGTTTTTTTTTTCACATCCAACCTTGTAGTGTGGAGTACCGTTGGATAGGTATTTTAAAACGATTTTTCGATTCAGCGATTTGTTTGCAAAATGTTCAACTTTAAAGTGCAAAATTTTCATTAAAATCGAGCCCCCCCCCTTCCCCTCTTAAATCTAAACCGGTGAGTGGAAAAATTTAAAAAAATCAGGATGGTAGTAAGTATATCAAACTTACAAGGAAAACTATAACGGTAAAGTTTTCTTGAGAATTATTAGTAGGTAGTTTAAGAGTAAATAGCAGCCGGTATAAAAATATACCTAAGCTTGGAATATTCCGTATAAAATACGAAAGTCTTAAAAAAATAGTACTTAATTTTTTCGTAATGGCTACGGAACCCTATTTCGGGCGTGTCCGACACGCTCTTGGCCGTTATATATAGCGACAGCTGGTTTTTAGGATTCCGGAGCCAAAATGGCAAAAACGGAACCCTTATAGTTTCGTCAAGTTCGTCTATCAATGAAATTTGGAGTACAGATGTTTTGTCAAAGCCGCTATTTAGTTTTGTAGTTAAATTACAAGTGCGCTCCATACACGTAACAGAAACTAAAAAAAAAAAAAAAATTTTTAACTCGCATCAACGTGTGGCACATAGTTCGACAGCTCTTTTGAAAAGATAGTAAGGTTTTTCAAAAACTTTTTTGATTAAGTGAAGATTTCCGGAAATAATCGCTCCTAAAGTAGCAAAAATTGTGCCCCCCCCCTCTGACCGTTTGTCCAAAAAATATGCAAAAAATATGGAAAGGTAACACTTAATAAATACTTAAAACGAAAATTGGTTTCAACATGATCGGATATGCCGTTTTTGAGTTATTGCCGAAAAACTGTGCTTCTCAAGAAAAGGACGTAATAGTGCCGTGAAGATACGCTCTTTTTCTGGTAATAAATTTTAAGACTGTAGTAAGTGTTTTAATTGTGTTAATAGCGCACATAATATTACTTGATTTTTTTCGTAATGGCTACGGAACCCTATCTTGGGCGTGTCCGAAACGCTCTTGGCCGGTTTTATTTTTCGTATTAGTTTTGTAAAAGTAAATAAATAAAATAAATAAATATCATGGGACACTTCCCAAACCAAGCAAAGCTTGTACTGGGTACGTATTATAATGTATAATTTTAAAATACATATCGGTTAAAATATATACAGTTGAAATACCGAAAATTGAAAAATATAATGGTTAAAATAAATATTAATCAAAATTCATAAAGTACGTTTTTCATACTGGTCGAAATACATACAATTAAAATGACTAAGTTCACAATCTTCCTCCGTATACTCATTCAGAGAGACATTGAAGAAGATGTGGCTCACACTATAGTTCCTTGATTATTTAATAAGTAATTATCCTTTATACTTGTATTATTTATGTATTGTATGTAAATGTGTGTATTTATGTATTTTATTTTATATTTAGTTATAAATATATTAATGTTTTATATATGTGTTATATATTTATTGTATATAGTTAGGTATTTGAGGTTTATATATGCATTTATATTTGTTCAAATGTTTTGCTCTATTTGTCGATCCTTGTTTTTTGGATTGCTCCTCTACCACTCAAAGGTTGACTGGCAGAGATCCCTGCAGGGATAAGTCCGCCTTTGTACTTAACACAACTTTTATTTATGTAACCTTTTTGTTTTTCCTTTTTGTACAATAAAGAGTATAAACAAACAAACAAACAAACAATGTATATGTTCAGAATATATACAATCAGAATATATAATAGTTGAAAGAAATAACAATTAAAATTCCTATAGTACGTTTTTCATAATGGTCAAAATACATACTATAATAATGCCTAGGTTCATCATCGTCTCCAATCTACTTACGTTGTATTTACATTTTAAATTCTAAAAATTAAGGATTGTAAGACAAGTCGACGGAGAGGAGCTCCTATTCAGGGTAGTTAAGGCGCTTCGCGCCTGGACAAAACCCTAACCTAACCTAACCTATAAGATACCGACTGATCGTAATCGGTATTGTCTAACAAGACCTTGCAAACTAAAGTCTGATCATTAATTCAATAGTAACTTTACGTGCGACGACGAGCGTAGCAAGGAGGAGCGTGTTAGGTTCAACTATGACCAAAACAAGCACGATAGAGCCGAGCGAGCGAAGCGAGTTTAGTAAAATTCAGTGTCTAGTATGTATTTCAACCATTATAGAAAACATTCTGTATAGATTTTTGAGCGTATACATTATGAAAATATGCATTTTGTGCCATATGACTAAGAACCATTATGCGTTGTCACCATTATATATTTTGACCACTATGCATTTCAAGCTTATGCGTTTAGAACTTATGTCAAATAACTTTATGTATTTTGATGCGTTATATTTTATTATTTTCGGTATTTCAACTGTATGTATTTCAACCAATATGTATTTTAAATTTATACATTATAATACGTACCCCTTGTACTATGGACACTAGGCAACGGATAAAAATACTTATATAGGTAAATACATACATATTAAACATCCAAGACCCGAGAACAAACATTCGTATTATTCATACAAATATCTGCCCCGGCCGGGATTCGAACCCGGGACCTTAAGAGGCGACCAACGCCAAACACTGCTATTTTTAAAGAGACGTGGTATAAAATTGGTGTATTTCGTGGCAATAAAAAAAATATTACGATAATCGTGATCGTATTCCTGAGTTAGTCGTTCGTAGTCAGGTTCTCTAACCAGTCGGCCATCCGGTCGTCAACCAAAAAGTCAGTTGTCAGAAGTAACAAATGGAGTTGAAATAAAAAAATCAAAATGACTCCAAAACCCAATCATAATAAAATCCTTTAGTTAGCTAATTGTACTGAAAGGAAACATTACTTAGTTTATTTTTAAAATTGAACAAAACTGAATTCAAAGATCTTCTAAACTTCCCTTGTCTCACCCGGGAATCGAACTAACTAAAAATTAAAAAATTAAAACTCGTTATTTTATTCTACGAATCAATGAGGGCTATTGCGTATGAATTCGCCGCTAGAGGCGCTAGTGTAGCGTGAGGTCTCCGAAATGTCAAATCCCAAAAAGGATGAGCTACGCGGGTTTATTTATAATGAGGGCTATCGTTTTTTGTCTCACTAGATGGCGCACTGTTGCGTGAGGTTTTTAAGTATGGCTTTCAAGGTCTGTTATTGCGGGCGTGAAAACAAAGTTTAGATTAAAATCATATTTAATACACCTTAAAACCGTACCATATAAATATCGAGCATGCCACAGTGTTGCATAGTCCCCGTTTTGTTCGGAAAAAAGGGAGGACAAAGGATTCCGAAAGACAAAACTGTCTCAAAACACAGACATTCATTGCCCCGGAACGTATATTTGCCATAATTAATTTCAGATATTGCAAAATATTCACAAAATTATTCTAATTATAAATAAACCCGCGTAGCTCACCCAAAAACTATGAGATTTGACATTTCGGAGACCTCACGCTACACTAGCGCCTCTAGTGGAAAATTCATACGCGACAGCCCTCATTGAAGACATTCTTAGACGAACGCAAAAAAAATTCTAATCGTTTAATAAATGACGGAGTTCTGAGGTAACAAACATAAAAAAGTACAACTGAATTGATAACCTTCTCCTTTATTGAAGTCGGTTAAAAATAAAGTAATTTGTTTCCTTTCAGTACAATTAGCTAGCTAAAGGATTTAAGGTAGTTACCCTCCAGGGCCCATTGATTCTTTTCACCCTGTATAATAGGTTTGCGAGAAAGAATGTGGTTATGGTTAAAAATTTGATAACAAAAAATTAAGCCGACTACAAAAAACCATGAAAATATTTTTCTATCAGTCTGAAGTCGGTGCTTCAGCACGAGCCAGCAGGAGTGGACCTATAGTCGTCCGTCCTCCTCACCTACGCACTATATATTGGGCTTCAATCACTCACTAGTAGTAGTTTTAGGCTACCCCTAGTGTAAGTTTTCGGTTACAAAATACGTCTCCATCGCGTTCGCGTAAAATCTCAATTTGTATGGAAACACGAACATCGCAAACGTTCCGCTAGAGGCGCTGTTCATATTTCCATACAAATTGAGATTTTAACGCGAACGCGATTGAGACGTATTTGTTACCGAAAACTTACACTAAGGGCACTCGTTTGATAGTTCGAGACATGAACTAAAAAACGCGCGCTATTGCGAGCTCGCTAGCAGTTCATAAGCTCCAAAAAATCGACGTTATGACTACTCTCCTCTGTCACAACTCTCCTCGGTCTCCCCTAGGTACCTATACTAGTTGACCGGATGCGTAAGTAGCTTCGAGTGTGTCACAATAACGAGTCGAGACACCACATTATTTGTACTGGACTGGAGATGACCGTGAGGATAATACCGATATGCTTTTCTATACTTTTGACGTACCCGCCACAAGGCCCAAAGTGCTATAAACCAATCCTCTGAGAATATAATGATGTTTATCCTGTCAAGGTACTCTGTAAAGTACGTTTTCAGTCAATTGATAAATGGATTGATGCTTGTATTGCGAGACCATTCTCGTGGACCGAAAGTAGGTAGGTAAGTATTAGAACGCAAGGTCCTTTATCCTATATCTAAATTTAGGTAGGTAGGGCCTCTACAGGTGCCGCTTGGAGTCATCAAGAAACATCTCGAGAGAATTAGCCACTCCCGCGATCTTTAATTGATAAAAATGATATATTTTGCTTTAAAAAAAATTAAACGTCTCCAACGATAGGTCAAGTGCAACTAGCGCAAGTAGGACTCGCATATCGAGGGTCCGTGCAATTTTGTAGGCATCTATACCTACTAAGTATGTAAATCCAGTGTTACGGTTAGTACCTACTAGTAGTTATTCTGTGGTAAAGCCCTGTTCCTAAATAAACGTAGGTACCGTGGGTACCTATACCTACGCAACGTGGAATAATTTTAAGTGGATGCCGACATAGATTTTCTAACTTTTCTTACTACTAATACTATAACTTCAGTACCCTTAGTGTAAGTTTTTGGTTACAAAATACATCTCGATCGCGTTCGCGTTAAAATCTCAATTTATATGGAAACACGAACAGCGCCTCTAGCGAAACGTTTGCGATGATCTTGTTTCCATACAAATTGAGATTTTAACGCGAACGCGATTGAGACGTATATTTTGTAACCGAAAAATTACACTAAGGGCACAGGTACCTTCTATTATAGTCATACTTGTTAGAGAAAAATGCTGCACTTCGTGACGTTAGCCTGTAGGTTTTTCGGTTACGGCATTTTTTATGGAAACACTTTGTTTAATGACTGTATCTTTTGATAGCGTTGACCGTTTAATTTTCTACACTGCTTCAAGTCAAGGGGTAGCAAACCTGAATAGGTATTACATAACTTTCACCTTGATACCTACACGCGTTCTTGAGGACAGTCGTGTCGTGTGACAGTAGTAAGGCTCCGTTTGGATCCTTCGGATACGGAAATCTAAACAGATAAAGAGAACTCAATGCATTATACTTAATCGGTTCAATAGTTTTTGAAATATTTACAGATGCAGATCAAATAATGACTACTACAGCGCCGCCTTGCGGCCAAGTTTTGTTTAGTGACAGTCTCGTTTGCAATGTGCGATATCTAAGGATCTGTACGTATTCTATAACTTATTAAGTAGAACTAGGCCTGAAATAGTAATATAATACAAAAAAACTGCATCAAAATGCATTCAGTACTTTTGAGAGAAACTGTAACAGACAATTTGTCTATTGTAGGTTTAAACTTACAACCTCTTGCTCCAACCAAACTCACATACCTTCTGTTGTCCAACGTACGTTAAAAAATATTCTTTCTTATATTCATGTAATACCTATAGCTTGGAAGACCTCTATGTATAGGTACATAATTAATTAGGCATGTTAAGTTCCTGAAAGTAAAATAGAGTCGTGGGTACCTACTTATTATCCTCACTACATTAGGTATATTTACACAACTGCCAGTGCTTCTAGTTACCTAACGATACTAAGAATTCCGAGCAATTGTCACTTGTCTGCGTGGGTTCCACTTACATTGGCCCATACATACACAAGTAGTACCTACCTACATTGTATCGACGTAGTTAGGTCGATAGTGCGCGGTGTTGTGGACAACTACCAAGTGCCAACGAATGACCTCTCAGTCATAACGATCGAAATACAGATTGAGTGAGACCATTGCTTTGTGTAACCGCGTGTTGTGCAGTTTATTCTCTTTTACGAAAATGAACAAAACGATACTAATAACGTTTTTGCTGGTGTTGTTATTGTTATGTGTTGAAGGGAGAAAAACTGGTAAAAGTCGAAGCTCCTCCGGAAGAGGTTCGTCGAAGAAACAGAGTAACCCCCAACCTGCGCCTACTTCGTTTAGTAACCCACAACCTTCGGCCCCCAAACCATCACTTTTCGGATGGCAAGAAAAACCTGCTCAACGTAATCCAACACCTTCGAGACAACCTAATCCCACTGGCAGCAAAACTCATTCGTATCCATCAAGTCAAACTGGACTGTCTGGCGGCAATAGTCATCAATCGAAGCCGGCAACGAGTAATCAAGAAAGTATTCAGAAAAGTCACGCAACACAACAAACGAATAGTAACCCAAGTCACAGCTACCCGTCTAGTAATGGACAGGCAGGTAATGGTGGTTATCCCCCTTCAAATGGATTGTCGGGTAACAGTGCATCATCAGGACACGGGTATCCCGCACAAGAAGGTATCCAGAGAAGTAACGCACCCCAACAGACGAATAAACAACCTAGCAACGGATATCCAGCTAGTAATGGGCTGTCAGGTAATGGCGGTTACCCTCCATCCAATGGACTCTCTGGTAACAACGCAGCCACAGGCCACGGGTATCCCGTGCAAGGAGGTGGTCACAACTCAGGGGTAGCACCTCCACCATATTCGGCTGCTGGAGGTTCACAACATTCATACCCAGGCTCTGGAGCAGCTCCTCCTCCGTACTCCGCTGCTGGTTACAAGCCCGGAGGAGGTTATGGGAACAACAACTATGGAAATTACCACCAGCCACCACCACCCTATTCGAATTCCGGCCCTCATTACGGTGGTTACGGAGGATCAGGGTTCAACGGATATGGATCCCAGTCGCCCGGCTATTTTGGAGGATATGGGAACCGAGGCTTCGGTGGTGGAAGTCGCACAAGCACTGCACTCAAAGGCGTGGGTATTGCCGGCGCTGGTGTGGGAACACTGTTAACTGGTTTAGCTTTATGGAATTTAGCGCGGTCGACTGGTCATCGCCAACATACTGTTATTTACGACAACAGAGGTCAACCTGTAGCAGTAGCGCCGAATAATAGCACAGAACCAGTAGTCGACTCGATACTAGGAGACCTAGTTAATTGCACGTTGACTATAAGTAGCGCTAATGCAACGGAAATACTTGGTATTCCTTGTGCAATTGCTACGTCTTTCACACCCGAAGCTAACGTAAAAGAAAATTCACAGGATTCAAATGCGACTGATAAAACAGAATGCATTATTACAGTTGTAACGAAATCGAGTCAAGAATTTATGACCACAATCCCATGTTCAATTCTTCTTAGAACAGCTGCAGAAAACAATGTGACAGAGCCACCTGAACTTCCCATTAATAATAATGGGACCGACATTGCCATCGAAAGTGGCACTCTTGCGAATCAACCTTCGGCATTAATGCTTTCCGGTACTACTAATGATCCAAACAATGCCGGCTTAAACTGTACACCGGAACCGGGTGACGTTCGGGATCCCATTAACCCATGCTTTTCTGTAACACACAATTTAACAGTGATTCCCCTAGATTCCAGTAATGAGTCTCTCTCGACCCCTAGTGTTGCGTAGAAATTAATCAATCAGTATAAAGTCGTGTAAATGTTGTCAATGATTTTATTTCGACATAAATCATAATATTAGGTATGTGTATAACATATAGATTTGATTTCTAATGTATTTTTTCCACGCACATCTTTCTACTTTCGTTTATCAACTTAGGAATTTTACAGATGAATGGATAAGATTATTTCGCAGTTTGTTTCCGAATTCTTCGATAGTTAAAGAATAAAACTCAGTCTCACTCACCTACCTAATCTTATCGCTTGTCCATTAATTAAATAAATCTCTTTAGACAAGTTCGATTTACCAACTACATAAAAAGCAAAATGATTAATGGTAATGGTACTATAGTAATATATTATTTACTATAGGTACTATGTAGATCAGAAGCAAGCCGTTGATTAAGAATGTAAGTATCGATACTGCGCACAAAATTAGAAATATACCGAAACAGGACTCAAATTATGCATTTATTTAACTGTATGTAACTATTATCTTAGGTAAGTAATAAACATTGTGTTATGTATACCTACTATTTTAGATTTAAATGACTTAGTCTAGATTAGATAGTGCTTCACACACAAATAAACAAGAAGGTGTGTGTGTCAGGAGGGTGTTCGTAGAAAAAGCAAATACCTAAGCAAATTGAGAAGGCCGACTGGATGACCAATACGTACCACCATACTGTATTTATTAAATGTTCAGCATAAAAAACTGTGTTTCCTTTTGTGATTTTTAAGAAGTTATGTCTTATTTCAATCGGTACATAAAAATTTAATAGGTAATTTACAGCCGTGGTGGCCTAGTGGTTTGACCTATGGCCTCTCAAGCAGAGGATCGGGGGGGTCGAACCCGGGCTCGAGTTTATGAAATTCATGTGCGAAGATACATTTTGAATTTACCACGGGCTTTACGGTAGTGGAAAATATCGTGATTCAAACCTGCACAAAACTGAACTACGGCCTAAGCCCTCTCATTCCAAGAGGAGGCCTGTGCCCAGCAGTGGGACGTACATATGTAGGCTGTGATGAGGTAATTAAAATTTGCCGCCCACATCTCTGATCTGAGCAGTGAGTTGTGGTATCACAGACTTGGAATATCCTAGTATTTCAAGTCTGTGGTTAGTTGGTATAATTTAATCTAGCAGCTCATACTGCATTCCATTTTTGATCTTCTATTTTTATTCTACCACTTCTTCTACTTTCTGGAGTAGGAGGAGTTTTGGCGGGGAATTTGGGATCTTATTAATTTGGTGGATTGTAAAGTAGAATTAGTATATTGTACAGCAAATTATTGTAATATTGAGAAGGGACAACTCGTACCTATTCCCTTTATTACGTCCAAGGACCAACCGGCTGCTGCTCATCGTAGTTAGTGGTAAAGAATGCTAGGTACTGCTTAACGAAAGGCATGAAAGGTAGGTGGCAAGACCTAAGGGCAAGACATGACACGAATAGACCAATGACATGAGTGAAATAATTTTTTGATGTTATTATTTTATTACATCAGATTTTCTCTGCTGAATAGACATACTTCTTTTACCTACAACTAGAGTGGCCATTTAAAAATAAAAGTTGTATCGCTTGACAGCTAACACTACTGTACTGACAGATGGCTGACACTTACTTGACAGTTAACATTGACAGTCAGGTCAGTCGTCCGTCTCCGTCTGCCCGTTCGTCTGCTCTGCGATTGACGCCGAATAGACGGAAGTTAGGAATTTTATTTGAATTTATAATTAGTTTGATAATTACCGGATGAAAAGATACTATGTCTGATCCTACAATTCAAACTTTCTGTTGCCATCATTCTGGCAACAATGAAGACATGGCTGTAAGAATAATGAACGAGTTTAACACAGACTCTTATAACACAGTTTGTTTGGTTTCATCGACAGTCGGCATTTTCGGTGCTTTATTTCAGGTATAATCTGTCGATATTTCTAAAGTATTCTGTTTTATTGAACTTGATATGTTTCTACGAGTTATATTAAGCATGCATGATGTTTATTATAGGTTTTATCGCAAAGATAACAGATATTTACGCGTTATTCAAGCGATAGTCTCGTTAGTAAACAAACATACGATTACAATTACACGTGAAAAACAAATAAGCCTGCTAATTTGTTTTCCACATGGAGAAAGCGCGTGCTCGTAACAATGCATAGCAGATCAATCAGATCATATTACGTTAAGGAACTAGCACAGTATCCGTTTTATTTATAACTAAATCTATAATTTTAGATCATGCCACATTTGTTAAGGAATAGGGCAAATGGATTAAGTGCAATATCATCCAGTCGTGGACAGAATATTATAATGTGGTTGGCTGTTGCAGATTTATTAGGATCTTCTGGTAGGTAATAATATTTGTCATTGTGAACTTTGACCTTGCACAGTAAATATTTACTTGACTTTTAACATTTAAAAAATACTTGTTCTATTAAAATGCAAATTTCCAGGTGTCCTGATCAGATCTTCACTATGGTTGAAATACAAGACTATTATGCCAATGCCAGATGATGGATTAAGTGTGATATTCTGCAGCATTACTTCAGTAAGCTAATTTTTTTAGTCAATATTATTTCTACATACTTTAATTTTGGTTAAATTTTCCATCTTGATGACTTTCTTTATTGCTACACAGGCTTGGACACAATATTTCTATACAGCCACCTGGTTTTGGACTTTATTTTATGCCATAGATACTTGGCTTACTATCAAAGGTAGAGATTCTCACCAAACGGTCTACCACTCTGTGGCCTGGGGTCTACCAGCAGTCACAACAGGAGTGGGACTATCTATACTGTATATTCCTGATGCAACGTGAGTGTCATTGTTAAATACTTGTAAAACTTCTTTTCTCAAACATGCTCAGAAATGTATGCATTAATGTCATGAAATGGAGACATGAAGTATCTCGTTTATGGCTTCCTACATAACTTCTTGGCCTAGGCCATGAAGTATGTATGAAAATCCATTATTGTCCGCTGCTCTAACTTTTTAAATTTGCTTACTAACATTAAACTGACAAAGGAAAAATTACAAACAGCCAATCACCACTATACTCTGTAAGCATGTGCAATATTGTGATGCATGAATGGATGGATGGATGGATGGATGGATGGATGGGATGGTTGGATGGATGGATGGATGCATGAATGGATGGATGGATGGATGCATGGATGGATGGATGGATGGATGCATGGATGGATGGATGGATGGTTGGATGGATGAAATATTTCCTCACATTGTTTGAGAAAAGCACTATACAAAACTCGGCCAGAATAGGGATTGCTGGACTCGTTTTATCTACCCTACCCCAAACTCTTCCATCAATCCCTTACTTCATGGCCTCTGCAGCAATTCTTTATCTGTAAGTTACTGCACTGCAATTGTCTGGTCTATTAAGTGCCATTACTGGCTGTTCCCACTTGCATCCGATCCTACCACAGACAAGACAAAATGGAAGGAAGGTATCTAAAAAAATATCACTTTACTACCTAAAGATGCAGTCACCAGCAATCAACTCATATAACAGGACAAAGCATTCAAAAGCATGTGATGCCCTCTAACGAGTCTAATGGCTATATGAAATCAGATCACTGCCAGTTACTTTACAAGAAAAAATATTCTTAAAATTTCTTTCTCATAGATCCCTGAGGGGTACAAGTGGAAACAATGTTGTTACAGTTGACACAATCTGATCATTCTTGAACCTTGAAATAAGTAATGCATCCTCAGTTAAGATTGTGTGAATTTGTATCTTCATCAGAATTGTTTTCTTTTTAACCAACTTCAAAAAAAGGAGGTTATCAATTTGGTTGTTTTTTATGTTTGTTACCTCAGAACTCCATCATATATAAACTATTTGTCTAGGAATGCATTCCATTAGGTCCCATAAGCACCAATCAGGATCTGATGATTGGATCCTAAGGAAATCGAGGGAACTTGTAAAATATGGCAATTTCGGTATATTTAGGACTAACTCGTGCATTTGCTCTTGAAAATCATCATTTGGGTGAAGTGGAACTGATGATGAAGACCAAATTTGACCAATGGAGCGACTACTCAACAGCAAGTACTTCTCGGGTTGAATTTCAATTACTTTAATGCAGTTGCTAAGCAATTTATGCTCGTTGTAATTCATATGGTGCAATGGAATAGGTGAAATTTTATAACAAAAATAGAACCAACTAATAAGAACCATGAAAATAATTTTCTACCAGTCTGAAGTCGGTGCCTCAGCACAAGCCAACAGGAGTGATTGAAGCCCAATATAGTATAGTTGTAGGTGAGGTACACAATTATAAGTCCACTCCTGCTGGCTCGTGCTGAGGCACCGATTTCAGACTGGTAGAAAATTATTTTCATGGTTTTTTGTAGTCAGTTCTATTTTTTGTTATAAATTTTTTTTATTGCTCTAATGAATGTAATGATTGTTTTAGGTGCCATAATTTAACATCAGTAACAAGTGCACTGTTAAAAATACTGCCAAATTATTGTGCAACCTATGTGCCTATAGCTATAGTGATGATAGTTAACCCCATCATGTATGTCCTGGCTGGGAAGGATGTTGAAATGGCTGTAGCACTACCATTGGCTCAGGTATTTTATTTCACATTTTTTTTTCCTGTGTGATAATGATAAACAAAAATATTATTTTGCTTGTATTCTAATCTTGCAATTATAAGTATCTATACTTAGAATTCATAAGCAGGTTTTATTATTGTGCAATGAAAAACAATCAAATTTGATTACTTTTGCTGATAACAGCTGTAAAAGTATAGTATCTTTTTCAAGATCACAGAGAAAATCATAGACCTGCATCTACTAAAAATAAATAAAACTCATTAGTGCCTAAGTTTTCTATTTTTTCATAAATTGTAACCTATCTGTATTTCCTTTCTGTATAATAAAGAGTTTAACTACTACTACTTGATTAAACCCTTGTAATGCATATTTTTTACCGTTTCCAGTTTACCAGTAAAGAGAGGAAGGTTGTTGATGCTTTGCGGATCAAATTCTTTCTCATAAATGCAGTATTCTACATTTGCTGGCTCCCAAACTTGGTGAATGGAATACTCCTGTGGACTATGTGGTTTAACATGCCAGTTAAAGTAATAATAACTATTTGGTACATAATGGTAAGTAAATATATAGGTATTTGTTATTTTCCAATAGACTTTTTTTGAACGCTCCCACATACCTACCTATACACCACAAAATTAATCAATCGTTAAAAAACATCAACTGACTGACTACCTCTACCTGTGGAACATGTCTAAAATTGTATTCTAAACGTTTAATATTCACAGTCCCGAAACAAAACAAAAAAACTATCAGAACTCATCAGAAATTCTTAACCCTTTACCAGGCCCCTTAGAACTAGCGCGTCTTCATACGTTCTTTATATACTGTTACAACCGTATTTAACTCCTTGTAAAAAATGTATTTACGAAAGTCGGAGATGTTCCTTTAAACCAGAAATAAATTGTGGGTTACGGTTATCCCATCGCCTGTCTAAGTAATTAACTGTCATACTCGATTTTGTCTTATTATACTCTTGATCAGGCGAAGGGATATATTCCTCCCACATCTTATTCTTCAGGGAAAGTCTTTAAAAGGAGATTTTACAGCTAGGTACATGAATTCGCTCTAGGTTGAACACAAAAACAGTTTTATTACTTACGCGAGTTTTTATGACACGACAAGACAATTTACCGGGCCATGGGAAGAATAGCTCCCGCACAGTTAAACTCTAATAAGGCCATGGCATAATGTCAACCCACATCCTAATTTTGGCCATACACAAAAATGCATGAATATTTAGCAATTTTTAAGATTACATTACCTTTCAACACTCAAAATCTATAAAATATCAAAAAATTGTTCGATCTATGTACTTCTGTTTCATAGAAATTAAGGAAAGTGTTCCAATTTCTCCGTAGTTTACTGAAATTAGAGTTCAAGTGAATCTAAACGGCTGCCAAAGATATATTACGCGATTTAGAAGCGTGTTGTGAATGAAGATAATAAAATACTATTTTCAGGAATCGACAAAATATTTTGTAGGTTTGGAGTTTAAACCTGACTGCGGTAACCGATGTAAGATGTGGGAGGAATATATCCCTTCGCCTGGTAAAGGGTTAATTTATCGTATTGGATAAAATATTTTAATTCTATGTAAATCTCTTTACAGGCATTGATGAACCCTATGCAAGCATTATTCAACGCAATGGTCTACCGCAAATGGAACTTTAATAGGTACCGGATGGTGCCAACGGTATCCAGTGCCACACCAAAGGTTTTCCAGTTTAGTGACGAGCAATCCCCGCTTCTGGGCTCGGAACCCCCTCGGCTGCAATTGGATCCTTTACCGTCGAGTATTAACAATTACTCAACCCTGTGATCGCGAGACTTTACTACTCAATACCATATTATTTACTGGAGATAGCACACTGGCTTAAGCCCATTCGCTTTTTTCCACTCTATAATAGTTTGTTTGTTTATACTCTTTATTATACAATAAGGTTACATGGGAAAAAGTGCTAAGTACAAAGGCGGATTTATCCCTGAAGGGATTACTTGTGTTATTTAATAGCTATTTGTATATGCAACCAACTCTAAAATATGTGTCAGATAGAAGTTGTTAACAGTTACAAAGGTCCGTGTAAAGAAATTTAGGAGTAGGTACTTCGTCACTACTTTGAAAAAAATTTCGTATCTAAAATCAATGTCAATAAAATTGAACCTTGACACAATGTTCATAAAGTTCACTCGGAAAAATTATCTATTTTGAGTTAAGAGTTTTTTTAAGTAGTGACGACTTCTACTAGTTGGCTGTATTGATATTGGAGAACATGATTGAACCATGAATTAGTGCCAGTATTTTATTTAATTATTATTTTCAGCACTCATCAATAAATATATATCCACTATCTTGCCCAAATTGCTTGTATTGAGGTTGGAATACGGATATAGCTTTTTATTGCACATTAGGTCATAAATTATAATGTATTTTTTAAATAAAAAAAATATATACAGTTGTGGTCATATAATTAAGAACGATTTTTTATAGAGAAGATTTTTTCGAACTGACAAGTGTTACTAACTGCATGTATATTTTTGTAATTCTCTCGGTATCGTAAAACTTTTCCTTACTAGCGGTAAATTCATTTATACATATAATTGGCTAAAAAATAAATAGATAAACTTTATATATTACATCTAAACCTAGTATTACTACTTACTGGCTGGTCATATAATTAAGAACGCTGAATAGTTTATTTTTTATTCAAATTTAAATAGAGAACGGACCGCCGCTTTGTGGTTTTAGGTTATTATTTGAATAATTTTGGCGCCATTTAGTGCCGTAAAAGTCTTTAAGGCGATTGCTTCATATAAAAACAACGGGGAAAAATAAAAGTTGTGATAAATCTACAAGAAAAGTAATACTAAAACTTCGCGACAAGAATTGGTCGTATAAACACATAGCCGATCATCTGCAATGTTCAAAAACTATGGTTTTCCACGCCATAAAGCATTTTGCTACGTATCAAACTACTTCAAATGTTCCGCGTGTACCTAGACAAAGAAAGTCATCTCGTCGAGATGATCGAAATATCGTTCGTTTGGCAAAACAAAATTCTTTTAAAGGGTCTAATGAGTTGAGAAAAGAATATTTTGGCGAAAACAACCCTTCAGCAATCTTGGCACGCAGTATTCGAATGCGTTTGGTAGAAGAAAAGTTGCACGGAAGGATAGCCATGAAGGTGCCTATGTTGAAACGGTGTCATAGGCAAGCCCGGCTTGCATTTGCAAGAAGATATGAAAACTGGACAAAAATAATCTGACGAGACAAAAATAAATAGGGTATGTTCTGATGGCAAACGATATGTAAAACGGCCTCCAAATAAAGCATTCGACCCAAAGTACACAAAAGTAACTTTAAAGCATGACGGGGGAAATGTAAAAATTTGGGGATGTTTTCTGGACATGGTGTTGGACCTGTTAGGCTGATAGAACGAAACATGGATCAATTTCAATACAAAAACATACTGGAAGAAACAATGTTACCATATGCTGAAGGCGTGCTTCCGGTTATTTGGACATTCCAGCACGACAATGATCCCAAGCATACTGCACGTACCGTTAAGGAATTCCTCACATCGCAATCAGTTTCTGTCTTAGATTGGCCAGCCAACAGCCCCGATCTTAACCCAATAGAGCATCTTTGGTGCGAAGTCAAGAAAAAAGTTTCAAATCGACAGTGTGGCAATTTAAGAGAACTGTATGACGTATTCTTAGAAGAATGGAACTCTATCTCTCTTGCGAAATGTCAAAAATTGATAGATTCAATGCCTCGCCGGTGTAAGGCAGTAATAAAAAGCCGTGGACATGCTACTAACTATTAATTTTAGTTAAAATGTATTACATTGCTTTTTTTTCTGTACAAACTTCACGTTAGTGTGATTTAGTTAATCTAAGTTTCAAATAAAAAAACTTTCGAACAGTTCAATAAATCGTTCTTAATTATTTGTCCAGCTTCATTACTATTTGAATTTTTTACTAAAGAGAATAAAAACAAAATTTGTAAAAAAATTACAGTAATTTTATTCTTTATTCTAAATCCCGTTTGCTCTATTCATGTGGCTATTTCATAACGTAACTAGTTACTTCTAAGAAGGACCCACGACTACACATGACATGATTTAGTTAAAAATAATCTGGAACTTCAAATCGTTCTTAATTACATGGCCACCACTGTAAGTACTTACTTAGTTTAAACAATTCAACAGACTTCAAAACTTAAAAGGGAGAAATAAAGGTTTTGTCTTTAAAAAAATCTTAAGTAAATATGCCAAATTAAATGATATTATACCGGATAACTCACGTCTTAATTCAAGTAGCTTATTTTTTGAGGTCAGTGCCAGCTGGGCTACTACGAACATCGAAGTTCGTATCGTACCGTCCCGCTGACGCTTGTATTATTTAATACGAGAGTGAGAGGGACGGTACGATACGAACTTCGATTTTCGTAGTAGCCCTACTGCCTTGGTTAAAAAGAATTAACTAAATGTAAATGAGACCCATGCACCAACCTCCAAAATATAGTTAACATTTACTTTCGATTTTTGAAAAGACAAAACTTTAATTTTTCCCTTTTTAGGGTTCCGTACGTAGGGTAAAAACGGAACCCAATAACTAAGACTTCGTCGTCCGTCCGTCCGTCTGTCACCAGGCTGTATCTCATGAACCGTGATAGTTAGACAGTTGAAATTTTCACAGATTATGTATAACTGTGGCCGCTATAACAAATACTAAAAACAGAATACTTAAAATAAATATTTAAGGGGGGCTCCCACACAACAAACGTGATTTTTTTGCCGTTTTTTTTTGCTTGATATTAATAACAGCAACAGGTAGACGCTGGAAATATTCACAGAGTATTTATGTGAGTATTAAACTAGCTTGTGCCCGCGACTTCGTCTGCGCCGATCTAGGTTATCGCGCGGTGGCGCCCTCTACCGGAATAAAAGGTATCCTATGTTGATTCTTGGGGTTCAAACTACCTATATACCAAAATCAGTTCAGTGGTTTCGACGTGAAAGCGTAACAGACATACAGACTTTCGCATTAATAATAGGATAGGGTAGGGAAGTAGGGATTATTGTGTATAATCACTTTAAAATAAATAATGAAATTAAAATAAAATAAATATTAGTTTAATTTTTTTTGCTAATGTCTATGTATAGATAATGGTACGGAACCCTTCGTGCGCGTTTTTTAATTAGTTTCAAAGTTGGTATAATTTGTTATGTAAAGCTTATAATATTTTGTTACTTAAGTACCTAATTGTTTTTGTTTGAATACCTTTACTAATTTATTTGTCTTTTACGTGTGTGACATGTTCTAAAATTAGGCTGTTAAGTCAAATCGTGCGTAATGACTGATATACACTTAATTCTATCTCAAAACTACTGAACCGACTTTGATGAAATTTGCACTGTTCCCTAAATTGGACCATCTCCCTTGTCTAAATATGTTTCTTGAGGCATGCGCAGATAAACATGTAAATATACAAACATACATATAAAATTTGTCATATACCTATTTACATGTTTAGAAGTTGGTACATAGACTAACATATCTAAAAATTGTTATTCTGACAATATTACACTTGTATTTTATGCCACTGTATCGTAAATAGGGGTCCTTAAAACACGAGTGTGGGTTTATGAAACGAGGCGTAGCCGAGTTTTATAATAGGGTCACATGAGTGTTTTAAGGACCCCTATTTACGACCCTCGTGCTGTAATGATGTATGAAATCTGGTCATTACCTATGGTTTTTGAACGCATAATTGAGGATTTACTATATGGGTGTAGATAAAAATATTTACACACGGATTGACTTGATAACCTCTTTTTTTTTAAGTCTGTTAAATATTGACAGTGTGCTCAATTCTTTAAATCGAATTTACTTAGCGATTTTCGCTTTTTAGTATTCACCTGTGTTCGTGCCACTAAACAGCACATTGTTTTTGCTGCATTATTTTAAGTTCCGAACTCAGAACACAGAATAAAAAAAGTGCATTTTATTCTGTATTTTGATGCTCCTAAATTGTTTATTTTTCGTAATGATACTAATAATTATTAATAAGTTTGTTATGATTACATACCATTGTGGTAGTTTTGAAACGAGTTTACTATTTCTGAATGTTTTTTCACCATTTTTCAATATATTTTTATATTTTGGATAACACGAATGTTTTATTTAGCTCCATTAATAATGCAGGTATTGGCCTCAATGGAATAATTTAAACCAAAATAGGTATTGTGAGCTTATTCCCTTTGCTGTAGTTGAGCATTAAGGAATTAGAACCTTATCACAAGACAGTGAATGTATTTATTTTACTTCTTTATTTATTTAATAAAGCCATAAATTGTTTTACATAAACGTAGGTACATGCTGATATTATGCAATACAGATAGAATCAATACAATTTTACCCAGTGGGTTATAGCTATATACATTTCACATAATAACTAACAGTTAAAATTATAATATTCATTTAAGCTAGAGGGACATAACTTGATAAAAAAAAAACAGAGCTGACAATAATTTAGTGTTTAGTGACTTAATTTCTATAGGCAATGTATTATAAGTACACTTATGCAGCCAATGTAATATGTCACTTGTTCTATCAACACATCAGTCACTTTTTCTTAGAAATACAATTGTGTTGCTAAACTTCAAACTCAGTTATGTCCACTCTACCTTCTTTAGGGGAGAATCTACCTTATTTGTCTTATCTTTTGATACCAAAATCTTAAAATTCTTAGAGTTGGACCTATCTGAGTTTGAAGTTTAGCAACACAATTTGAAATATAAGAATAATAGGTATATCAATTCTATGAGGTATAAGAATTGACTATAGGTATAGACGATTTTTTCTTTCATACATCATTGTTGATTGTAGTTTATTTTCTGTACATAGGCGTAAAATCCAATTTACTTGTTAATGTTAAATACTTGTGATGTATAGATATCATTTAATAATTTGTAAATCTGTTTAAAAGAAAAATACCTCATTAAGTTTCTTGCCGGATTCTTCTCGACAGAGGTTTTTCCGAACCAGTGGTAGTTTTTTTTTGACATTCATTAGTGCTTGTTATAGCCTAAATTGAATAAAGATATTTTGACTTTGACTTTACTATAGGTGTCCCTACAACATTTGAATAGTTCCCTCGATTTCCTTAAGATCCAATCATCGGATCCTGATTTGGTGCTTATGGGACCTAATTGAATACATTCCTAGACGAACGCAATTTTTTTTTTTCAAATCGGTTCATAAATGACGGAGTTCCGAGGTAACAAACATAAAAAAAAAACCGAATTGACAACTCCTTTTTTGAAGTCTGTTAAAACACCTACTTAATACTCCATTAGCTAGCACACGAAATTATGGTACAACTATAATGCTTTAGCTATTCCAGGCGATAGGTAAATCGGTGCGGGTTGGAATGCTGAGTGTAATCTTTGAAGATAAGATTCATACGCCCAGAGTTTTTATCTTTGGTACGTGCATTCTAGGCAATACTTGTTATTATCAAAAAGTGGGAAGTTCATACACAAATAATATATTCATTCTTTATTTAATAGTATTCTATACATAATCATTTACAAAATATACTTTTAAAGAAATAACTATCACAAGTTCATACATCATCACGTTCATTGTCTGGTGGGGCCATAGTCAAGTCTGTCACATCCTTTACAATCATATGAGCAATTTGCCAAGCCATTTCCTCATCTACTTTGGATGTGTTTCTTGGCACAAAGCGACTGACCATTTTCTTTAACACTGAGCCATCTTTTTTGTCTGGATCTGGTTCAAATTTTGATTCAAACCGACCTAAACTATTTACCCTGCCAAGGATCAAGCCATCATACCTCTTTCTCTGCCATAGAGCATCCGCATTGTAAAGCTGGTTTGAGTCTATTGTCATGTCAGGTACAGAATGGTTGCGTTTCTTTTTTCGGAAGATGGGGTCACCCATTGCAAGAAGAGTATTTTGTGTACTTATACTAAATTCACTGCTACAATCTGAATGTGATTTGTGATTAGCGGACCACATATTATCTACAGAGTGGATCATTTCAGAGAGATACTTATAGTATAATTCTGACTCTAAAAAAGTTTTTACATAGCGACTCAATGTTTTAAATATAATTTGAATTGGTAAATCAAAACATGTAGGTAGTGGGCCACCTTCTCTGCATATATCACTCTCAATTGTAGACCTGATGTTTGTGGGGAAGCCAATGGGACTTGTTGCTTGGAGAGAAAAGTATTTCTCATACAGAACAATAGCATCTGTCTGTGCTTGCTCTGGGCTTACCATGTTGGCATTCATAAGATTATCACGGAAATGCATAACAGCCATTAGAAATTCTAAGAAAATATTACATGATTCCTGCTCTAAGTATTCCATAAAGTAAAATAATATTGTTTCATTATACAAAATGTCGTCCAGGTTGAGAGAGCCACTGGTCAAAATGTCTATTTGTGCTTTAATATACAATGGACTGCTTTGGAAGTCCTTATAGTATTTCTGTTCAATTTGATTAAACAGTATATCTTCAACTGACTTAAAGCAATCTTCTCTTATTTGCCCTTCAGGGTGGCATATATTTGTTATAACAGTTTTCCTTATATTATCAGGTAAATCTAACTGGTGCGGTGCTTCTAGTGCCACATATTTTTTGAATAAACTTATTGCTTCCTCAGTTAAGTTACAGAGGTTATTTTTACAAACATTTGTATTTTCTAAGGTGGAGTGTTCTGCTAAGTTACTAAGGGAACTTGTCGAACATTCCTGCATACTTTGTTTGAAAGACTGGGCACTATCTGACGTCCAGCTGAACCTCTGAGTGGAATGCACTGGTGACTCCCTGTTGTGTGCATTGCTCTGCAGATCAAAACTCTTAGCTCTGCTTAGTTTCCAATGACTGTCAGTTTCAGTGTGTGAGTTATTGTGCAATATTAGAGCTTTAAAACTGTCAAAGTCTAACCAACATTTAACCAGAACATGCTGTCCAATTGTTTCCATAAACTGAACAAAGTACCTTATCGCTTTTTTCTCTACAAGTATGTCATGTACACTTATATTTAATTTGGATTTTTTTACGAATATCCGAGAACCATCTGTAAAATGAGAAAAAATGTATTAGACTTTTATAATGACTAATGACGAATACACCAGTAAATCTGGGGTCTACAAATATATTGCATTTAGTATGCAAACCATGCATAGTATTTGATTAGTTCCTATAAGTAAAAAACATACTGCGCATCCAGTTCGTAGAAAAAAATAATAGTTAGGTACCTTTTTGCAAATCGTCTATATTAGTGTCTAAGGGAATTTTGATATCAGAATTGCAGACTGAGCTAGTTTCAGGTGGCCGGACAGGGCAACCACTTTTTCCTTTAGCTGAAACAATAGCCACGATAAATAAACCACAGTTATTACAACACCACTAATATAAACTTTACGTGACAAGTTTCACTTCACTGTGTTTACCTGCGCTCTTCCAAAACTTGATCATTTTGTAGAATCCTCCAAGTTATACGTGGATACACTAGTCCAGCGCAATTTAACTGAATTCCTCATAAGTAGGCTTTATATCGGCGAGTAGACGTAAACAATAATAGCGAAACGAAAACAATTATTTTCTGCTTTTGACTGATTTGCTCGACGGACGGACGGACCAATGTGTAAGGGTTGCCAGCCGCTTAAATCACATGCCAGATGCCACAAAAAAAGGAAACGTCAGCGTGCAGTTCGATATGCATTTATGGAATAGAATAGAGTAGAGGCATTTTGAGCTTACACCACACAGAATAAGTACAGAAGCTTCTCTGCCGTACAAAAGTGGCGTTTAAGTAGAGCTCTGTAGAACACTATATGCTTCTTTATGCTTATCGGGATGTTTTTGGGGCTTTGTTAGGTATCTCGTGTAGATATCATACAAAAGTCCATAACAGTACGATAAAATAAAAAAAGAAAACTGCAGAGAAAAGATGACATTTTAGGGTAGAATTTAAAAGGGGCGCCCCTTTCATCGGAACTGTCACATTTTGGCGTAGAATGGCAACAATTTCAATTTAACATTTATTTACGTGAGACCAAAGATCTAATCTAATGAATGACACAAAAAGTGTTGCCATAATCGAGAATTTTTGCCAAAACGCGGCCACTAGAGGTGACTAGAGGCGCTAGTGTAGCGTGAGGTCTCCGACTCCGAAATGTCAAATCTCATAGTTTTTGGGTGAGCTACGCGGGTTTATTTATAATTAGAATAATTTTGTGAATATTTTGCAATATCTGAAATTAATTATGGCAAATATGCGTTCCGGGGCAATGAATGTCTGTGTTTTGAGCCAGTTTTGTCTTTCGGAAACCGTTGTCCTCCCTTTTTTCCGAACAAAACGGGGACTATGCAACACTGTGGCATGCTCGATATTTTTATGGTACGGTTTAAGGTGTATTAAATATGATTTTAATCTAAACTTTGTTTTTACGCCCGTAATAACAGACTTTGAAAGCCATACTTAAAAACCTCACGCAACAGTGCGCCATCTAGTGAGACAAAAAACGATAGCCCTCATTGGACCCGCTGAGTGTTCGTGTTCCATACTTATGTCTCAAATAGTAGATTGTACAACGAGAGCATAAAACGAGCCATTTTACCCTTCGTTCATATAGCCACCCGAGCCGGTACGACGAGGGTGGATAGACACGTCGAGGGGAAAATAGGTTTAATGCTCGAGTTTTATACTGCTTTTCACTTCGATGGCGAGGAAATTAAATAGCAACAGTGGAAACAATTGTTCACTTACTATGTACCTTTTATTGTTGACTATTATAATTATACATTTTTAATTTTATTGATCTGTTTTGTTTGATTGATTTTTAGTTTTATATAAATTAAAACTATAAAAAAATATGTAGAAACTTCTTTGTTTGTGGCTGTTTACACGTGACGAACATTTTACTTAATGCACTAGAGCATAAAAGTCATTTTATGTCGCCTAGATCCAGCATAAACAAAAAATTTACGAGCATGAGAAGTGAATAAAAAATTAACTGACTAGGTTTCTCGTTTCTTGCATTACATTACATATTTAATTTTTCATGATTAAAACAGTATTTTTACCACACAGGAAAAAAAGGGCGTCATTTTCTCTAGAGATGGGACGCAAAGATGGGACCACAGAATAAGTAATAGTAGTACAAAGTATGGGTATGGGACGTAAAAATAGTGACGTGACATTTCGTTCAAGGCACTTGGCGAAGTTTTTTCAAGGCAGTGAACCGTGAAGTTGGGTGACACTCTTTCCCGACCCGGATTATACCAATATATAATAATACCGACCCTGATTTTCGTGTATACGCTCATACAAACTGCAGGGCTACTACGAAACTCGTAATTCGGAGTTCGTGTCGTGCGGTCTCTCTCGCTCTCGTATTAAATAGTGTAAGTGTCAGAGGAACAGCACGACACGAACTTCGAGTTTCGAGTTTCGTAGTAGCCCAGCTGACATGAGCTTCTATGGGCGTGTACACGAAAAACATGGTCGGTATTATCCGGGCCTTTATTGCCGTGTCGCTTTATACCTACCATGAATAGCGGCAGCAAGAAATGGCGCAATGGCGGAAAAATAGGTTTCGCAATGCATTTCTCAAATAAAATCGGTCACAAATATGGTACGGGCATGCGCGCAAACATTCGTACTACATTGTACAAAGAAATGATTTTTCTTGGTTTATATTTAGTACATTATACATAGTACATCCACGGTAGTGCTGATAATGCGTTTCGTGTGTTTTGTGAAACGCCGTCTTGGATTCTTCAAAAATGTTGTTCTAAAATAAATAAATAAGATATATAAGTGAAGTTATCGCTTGTCGTCGTGCTTCGTTTCCTTTCTTAGCTATTTCTTAGAAATAAAACTTAATGGGAGCTCTGAACAAGAAAACCCCTCGGAGCCCTCCGCAGATACTTGGGCTAGCTATATATACTTGTACTATTATCTATTCTGTGCTAGCTAGCTAACCAAATGCCATGGTTAACAAAAAATTTTAGGTATAGAAATATCAAAATAAAACTTTTTATATGAGACTACTTAATCATTATAGAACTTACCATTTTACGTAAACATAAAGTTCCTAGCTCAATTGCACAATTTGTTCCTTCGCCTGCAATAACATAACTAAGTATATAAGAGTACAAGGGAATGTATTCTTAGTTTGATGAAATCCTTTATTTTCAACCGACCCATCTTTAACTAGTTGGTGCATGATGCCTGTGGGTCATCCTGTCCACGAAGCTAAAAGTGACTTACTCAAGATAATACTGGTAGTACTTAATTAAAAAATATTACATTTCTTGGGGACAAGCATATTTGTTAAATTAAACTTTTTTTGTTGTGCTTCTTATACGATGAAATTTTATTTACGCTGTATTCAGAATTTCTCACACACCCTTTTCGAAATAATATGTATGAGTTCGAAGCGCCTGTGAAACGAGTATAGCTATCCCGTCTGCCATGTGATCCGAGAAATTGCATACTATGCTTTGTAACCTCAAGGCACCCGCTGGGCTACTACGAAACTCGTAAATCGAAGTTCGTATCGTACCGTCCCGCTGACGCTTATATTATTTAATACGAGAGTGAGAGGGACGAACTTCGATTTTCGAGATTTGTAGTAGCAGCTAAAATTACACGCTTCTGATATAGGTAATACTCTTATAAAATATAGGTGGATAAATAAGCATGTAACGTGCTAGCGTGTTTTAAATGAGAAAATCAAAGATGGTTTTACTAGGTATTTGTCGCTTTTTAGCCCCCAACACGAAAAGAGGAGTGTTATAAGTTTGACCGCTGTGTGCCTGTATGTCTGTCTGTGGCACCGTAGCTCAGGCACAGACAGACATACAGACACACATAGCGGTCAAACTTATAACACCCGTTTTTTGCGTCGGGGGCTAAAAATATAATTTACTTTTTTCGCTTCTTAGTAGGTACGGAACCTGCACTGTGCGTGACATGGCACGCATTTGGCCGGTATTTTTCCTGTTAATTTGTCATATAGTTTGTGCCGGTTTGGCTTTAGCTGTAAGGGTACAAATGTAATTTTAATAAATAAATAAATAAATATTGATATTGGTTTTAAATAATAATTAAGTATGCCTAGGTGATTTACTCCACCGACAAGAGCTAAGCTCTTAAATTAATGATGATGATGAGGTGATCTCATCTGTAACGATTAAAACCGATAAAAACTCACGATGAAGTTTTTTAGAAGTGTCATCTTAATCGATTTGTAACCTTTTTAACCCCCGACGCAAAAAGAGGGGTGTTATAAGTTTGACCGCTATGTGTGTCTGTATGCCTGTCTGTGGCACCGTAGCTCTTAAAAGGGTGGACAGATTTGAATGCCGTTTTAAGGGTTCCGGAGCCAAAATGGCAAAAACGGACCCCTTATAGTTTCGCCATGTCTGTCTGTCTGTCCGTCCGCGGCTTTGCTCAGGGACTATCAATGCTAGAAAGCTGTAATTTTGCACGGATATATATATATATAAACTATGCCGACAAAATAGTACAATAAAAAATTCAAAAACAATTTTTTTTAGGGTACCTCCCATAGACGTAAAGTGGGGGTGTTTTTTTTTTCTCATCCAACCCTATAGTGTGAGGTTTCGTTGGATAGGTCTTTTAAAACCATTAGAACGATTTTTTAAGATTAAGACGATTTTTCGATTCAGTGATTTGTTTGCGAAATATTCAACTTTAAAGTGCAAATTTTCATTAAAATAGGGCGTCCCCCCCTCTAAAATCTAAACCGGTGGGTGGAAAAATTTGAAAAAATTCACAATGGTAATAAATATATCAAACTTACAAGGAAAACTATAACGGTTAAGTTTGCTTGAGAATTATTAGTAGCTTAAGAGTAAATAATAGCCTAAGGTATAAAATATACCGTACTTGGAAGATTCCGTATAAAATACGAAATCCTTAGAAAAATATTTCTTAATTTTTTCGTAATGGCTACGGAACCCTATTTTGGGCGTGTCCGACACGCTCTTGGCCGGTTTTGTTATTTGAAAGCAGGTTTCCTAGCAATGGTTCTTAGACACGTTTTATCAAAATCGGTTGAGCCGTTTTCAGATCATCAGCTCTTTTGTTCGCTGCAGTAGGAATCTTAGACGCGTAATCGGTATTTACTTTACTTTCAAACATCCCTATGTGGGGCCTAAAATTTGAAACACCCATGCATGCTATATAACTAAGACAGATTATGGAATGCTCGGCCTGATGCTGCAGCCAGGATATACAGAACATTAGTCGGTACACCCTTGATAAAACCATAGCAGATATATCGTTTTTGGATTCGTTTTGATCAGTATTTGATTCTACATACAATGAAATGGTGGCAACAGGATGAGCTGATGCTGCAGCCAGGATATCCAACACACTAGCACACACTTTAAAAAATAATAGCACATATGTCGTGTTTGGATTCGTTTTGATCAGTATTTGATTCTACATAGAATGGAACGGTGGCAACACGACGAGCTGATGCTGCAGCCAGGATATCCATCACACCAGTATACCTACTTTTGAAAAAATAATAGCAGATATGTCGTGTTTGATTCCTTTTGATCAGTATTTGATTCTACACACAATGCAATGGTGGCAACACGATGAGCTGATGCTGCAGACAGGATATCCAACACACTAGTACCTACACTTTAAAAAAATAATATAATAAAGTTTAAAAAACAAGAAATAAAGAAAAGAACTTAAATTAAAAATTTAAAAAACCCCCGACACAAAAAATGCCAGCAAAAATAAAAAAACTTAATAAGTTTCATGTTCAAATAAAAAAACCATGTAGGGTAAAGGCACCAGAAGTCAGCCTTTTAACGGAAATTTCAAGTTTGAACCTTTGTTATTTCTACAGGGTAGGGCAGATAATAAAATGTGCTACTCAGTTTGGTTCATTATTTACTCTTGTTTTAATACAAACAATGAAATAACAAAAAAACTTCTTTGATAATTTTATATTTAATTTTAAACACAAAATAGCACTTTTCCCAGTAATCAGCCACTAAAATCTAATAATCGGCCTCTGTGTACCCAGTAATCAGCCTAGCCAATTATTAATTAAAAAGAGATCAAAATCAACAATAATCATTATGATAATCAACAAAGTAAATAGGTACCTAATTTGGTACTTCTTCAAATAAACGGAATATAATATATATGTACCTAACAAGGAACGGCTGAACACTGGCGCCGCAAAAACCTAGTAGTCAGCCTTATAAAAACATATTTCGAAATACGGCCGACTACTGGATTTTTCTCAAAATTATGTAGGGAACGTTAAATTCCATTTGTATATTTAAATTTAACGGTTTTAATGGGCTGCTCTTGTTAAGATATGAGAAATATGTGTTTACCCACAAGTCAGCCCCAGCAGGCTGAGCATTGGATGTCGTATAAAAAAATAGTATCCAGTACCCAGCCCCCTAAATTTTTACGTAAATCAGAGATAATTTAGCTAAATATTGATGAAATTTAATAGATAAACTAGTAATTAACACACACAAGCAGAAAAATAGTCACTTTTAACGTAATAACATAACTTTTCTTACCTTTTTCGAAACACTATTTGCTATTGAAAAAATGGCGGACATGGCACCAAAACTCACGTCGACTGACAGCACTTGTTTAAACGAGTTTAATTCTACCCGTTGCCCGTTTACTGCACCAATCACGATATGCATTGACGAATGACGAATCAAAGCATCTTTTCAACCACTCGTGATTGGTTAATTCGAAAAATACCGCTATTTATGAGTAATTAAAGACGCAAAAGGCTGACTAGAGGATCCTGGCTGGTCACTGGTGCCTTTACCCTATAACACCCATAATATTTTTTTTATCTAAGCGTAGTCGGTCGGGGACCGCTAAGGTTTAATACTTTAAAAGGACAACATATGTACTTTAGTTTCTGTTAACTTTAGCGGTCCCCCGACACCGACTACGCTTAGATAAAAAAATATTACTTACTAGGTAAGGTACTTATGCTTAATTAACTTAGGCTAATTTTGCGGGAAATCTACATAGTCCCCGCGGGACTGTTGTTGGAAAACGAATTCTTCGCAGCTGATGAAGACGCTGCCAACAGCTAGGTACTGCATAATATTTTTTTACTTTTTAGTTGTCTTTTTTGGCGGCGGTTTTTTTCGGGTGTTTTTTTTTGCTGGCGTTTTTTTACCAATAAAATGTCTTAAAAATCCTTGACAGGGTTAGTGTTCTACGAAACAGAAACTTTATTCAATGGCTATTCGATAACCCCCAACGCAAAAAGAGGGATGTCGTAAATATAGCCTGTGTATGTGTCTGTAGCATCTTAGCTGCGGAATAACCGATTAGGATTATTTTTTTAATAAGTACTTAAATAATAATAAAAATAATGCGAAATCCCCCGAAACCGCATGTTCGGCCTCAGACAAAAAGAGGGATGAACAGTCTCTATTAACCCTAACTACTAGTTAGGTAACTACCACCTACTTTTAAGTCGGAATGCAACTTAGGTGAGACGACAGCCGCTACTACATTAATCTCACAAAGTGCACTTAATTTGCATACAGACGACATGTCTATATCCCAGTAGAAATGAGATTATAATCGCCTGTGCCTGACAGGTAGGTACATGACCATGTCCGTTCGCCAGTGCGGATAAATCCAGTAGATTCAGGTCCGGGTAGGAAAACTTTGAAACAAGTTTTACAACACTAGTTTTCCACATTCCTGTCCTGTCCACCGAGGATAATAAATTCGAATCATAAACTTACTTGTACTTTACCTGCTTAAATATCTCACTAAGTACCTACGTCATCTATCAAAATGGTATTTAGATCTACTTACTTACTTTACTGATAAATATAGCTTTGAATTAGCTCTCCTTTAAAACGCGTGGAACAAATTTCGGAATTACCTAGTACCTATGCCTAGCAACGTACGTACAAGAAATGAGTACTATTATAATACAAGTTCCTTCGAGATCTTATTAAGACAAATTCTGCAGGCTTGTCCAATAAAAAATTAAAATACGGCGCGAATGTAGGTTTTTACTCATTAAGCAGAGTAGGTAATAAATAAAATAGGGGACTACTTAAGTTGGTTTAATGTCTCAAACCGGAGTTTAGAGCACTTTAAGAATTACTTGTTAAGTACTAATGTCTCTTCCGGAAACTTGACAAGAAATTACCATTATAAGTAAGTATGTAGACCAAGAATATTCGTAATAGTAGGTACAAACTCTCCCAATACCTTTTCCTAGCAAGAGGCCGTTGTTGTTGAACTTCTGTTAGATTTAACGGTTCATCGGGCGAATTATCCACGGTCCTTACGCAATCCGAGGACGCAGTGCACTAGAGGCTATCGACCTTCCCACGATTACTTGAAAGAACTGTTATGTTGTTGGAAATAACTTGGTGTCCAGAAGCGCTGAGGGCGCGCCGCCAGTTGCGATCGCGGGACTCTCTCGCAACCACCGGTGACCGCTCTATCACTAACATTAAAACATAAAACTTAAAAAAATGTGTTTGAAAAATATTTTGTTAATTTGTTCTCTTTTAACAAGTTATGCGGAGTCGGCTTCCTACGACCAGAGACAAACTGGTAACTTCAACGTTCAGGTTGATTTAAAGGACATTCACATCATAGCTTTGATGAAAGGTGGAAAAGAGGAATACGTGGTAAGCTTAAATTCTATTATCTGATTACTTTTATTCCAAGTCCAGCTAAATCTTGAGTGATCTTCGAAAATACCCACCAGCGAAGGGAACGCGACGTCGTTACAAATTCAAAACGAATCATTCAAATCAAATATTGTGTGTATCTTATCAACATTCTATCATCAAAATTATCGCAAGCTACATAAAGGAATTTATTAGGCAACATTTAATTTTTTTATTTTATTTTATACTTAGCAAGTGAGACTACGGATTATGGCAAGCCGGGATACGGGTTTGAGTCTCTGCATGGCCTCTGCAAGCGCCCACGAAAATCTTTTTCGTTTAAAAAACATTATGCAAATGTTTCTCTTAGCTAAAACATTTTTAAAGTAAAATGTGTTTCCAATCTCAACGCATTTTTGCCGCTTCATTAAATTTTAACTGTACGTTAGGCACACAAGAGAAAAAGCTTAAGACATGAAAGGCTGAATAATGTAGGTTTAGGCATGTATGGGGCTATTGGCTTGACTAAATCCCAACAGATACGGTTCTAGTTAATGAGACGTACCGTATGTGTTTGGACTTAGTTTGTAGAGTAAACAGTATGATGAATGATGACAGTAGGCTTTTCACGATTTTCTCGCTGAGGCACGAGCTACGCAATCTATTACTTATGTCAGGTACTTGTTTCAAGTGTAGTCTCTTCTTAGCGTAGTATAGTCGAACAAATTGAATCTTCTCCTGTGGAACCTTATTGCTATACTAATATCATGTTGACATCTTATACTCCTGTCAAGGAAATCTTAGTGAAATTGATTATTAAAAGGTTCCACCCTGGGTCATGATTACATTTGTTCGACCGTACATAGGTAAGTATCTTAATAGGTACAGTCAGCAGCAGAAGTGGATGTGCGGTTACTCAAAATGATCTATGTACACACGACTTCTGCCAAGGTAATATATAAGAGCACATTTTATGCAAATAAAAACTTTGACTTTCAGTGTTTAGATCATTTTGAGCGCCCCAACCACTTATCTACTGCTGCTGATGAGTGTAGTGTATCTACATACATTATTTGTTTTCATGTGGTGTTAAGTCCAGTATTCACAGATAAGCACAGAATAGGTCCCGAGGACGAAGTAATGGAAACTCTCGCGCAGTGTTTTTGGCTGACTTTCAAATTCAAAATCAGAGTACCTACTTAGCACGACTTACTCAATTAAGCGTTACAAATTAATATTCGTAGATTAATCGGAAACTTTTCAACAATTATTAAATTTTTGGAAATCAATAGCGAACTTTCTAAGTACTTTATAAGCACGGTGGTCCGAAATCCGTCAAATTAAAAACGAGAAAAGAGGGGTCAGCTTTGTGGGTTTATTACATTACATCATTGACCTTAATCCCCATCGGCTTTGCTTGCTATTAGATAATTCTTAACGTATGCTTTATCTTTACGTTTCAGGATTACGACTATGCCTACGATTACTCAGAGATGACGATAAAACCGCAGAACGGTTCCACGACACCGAAACCGTTAAATGGGGCTACTGATGCTGAAAATGATAATACAACAATAGCAACGACTCTGTTCGTGGAACAGACGACAGATCCGATAAAAAATGATTCTTGGTTTCTTCAAAGCACGGAGCCGCTAGTCAACTCGTCTTCGGACACGTCCTCCACAGAAAAAAGCACTATCGAAGCTACGACAGCATTAATCTCACCAATACCGACGAATGATAAAAATGTTACGGCTTCAAGTAACACCGATTGTAAAAAAGGCTTTGTTCTAAACCACAAAGGCGATTGCGAACTCAAATTGCAAGGCACTGGCAATGCGTAAGTATTACCGTAAACCGGGGTGACTTTGAATGGCAGAAGACTTGTAAATGTATCTATTAAGCTTTGTCCCGTTCAACTCTCCTTTGACTTTCCTGCTACGAATCTTTCCTGATCATTAGTCAGTTTGCTGAGCTGGCAACGTTGCATTTTTGTTAGTTTTCTCGATTATTCCATAAAAATTGAATGAAAATTAAAAATGTTGTCTGATAGAATACTTCTTAATATATACCTAAGTTAATTGTGTCTACTCCAATAATTATTTGTGCGTGATAGACTTTTATATTCTATAAAAACGAACTAATGTTTATAACCGGTTTTTAAAGAAAATAAAAGTCTATCACGAATAATTAGTGGAGTAGACACATTATAACTTATATATTAAGAAGTGTTCTATCAGACAACATTTTTAATTTTCATTTAATTTTTATGGAATAATCGAGAAAAACTAACAAAAATGCAACGTTGCCAGCTCAGCAGGTATAAACGCTCTTAAGTGTTCAAAATTGTGATAATCAATATTAGTTTCCTTTCCATATCGGCCACACGGTCCGATGAATTTATTTACGGTTGGAAATTACGTCGTACAAAATTACGTTTCATCATCATCATCAGCCGGAAGACGTCCACTGCTGAACAAAGGTCTCCCCCTTAGAACGCCACAATGAACGTGCATCCACCGGTTTCCCGCAACTCTCATGATATCGTCAGTCCACCTGGTGGGAGCCCTGCCAACGCTTAAAAATTACATTTGTGATTGATTAAATACTTAAGTTAAATGACGGACGATACTAACGCCAACTAGCGATATTACGTCTATCCAGAAACTATCACCGTCTAAAAAAAACCCGGCCAAAAGCGTGTCGGGTGTCGGACACGTCCAAGATAGGGTTCCGTAGCCATTACGAAAAAATCAAGTAATATTTTTTTAAGGATTTCGTATTGTGTACGGAATATTAAATATATTGACCCGGATAACACGTCTTAAATCGAGTTTAGCCCCCGGCATGTTTCGGGCTAATCCGTAGCCCTTCCTCTTAGGAGCAACGCGACTCGCTAAACTCGATTTAAGACGTCTGTTCCGGGTCTTTATATTTAATACTAGCTGGTGCCCGCGGCTTCGCCATCGGAGTAGTTTTTTTAAATTTTCTAAATCTTCATTTATAAGAACCTTCTCCACAACAAAAAAAGAATTAGTGAAATCGGTTCAGCCTTTCACGCGTGATGCCGTGACCAAGGGAAATAGGGATTCATTTTTATATATTAATAAAAGATGAGTGAGTCTCACAGTTTCATGTGTACGGAATCTTCCAAGTTTAGGTATATTTTAAACCTTAGGCTGCTATTTTTTACTCTTAAACTACTGATAATGCTCAACCAATCTTAGCCGTTATAATTTTCCTTGTAAATTTGATATCTATTCTAGTTGACTCCGGAACCCTAATAAACGTCAGTCCACTTTTCAGATGTCACTTACATTAGAACCTTAACATTATACCTATCTTTCAACAACATTGCTGTGACATAGGTACGCCGCAGTAGGTACATTACTCGTAATATTTTTTCTTTAAGATGTCAGTCCTCGTTTTGCGAGCAGGGCACTGCTAACGTGCTGCTAACAATGGATATTCATAGATGCCTATAAATTTGTACAGAACCCTCGATGCGCGACTCTGACTCGCACTTGGTTAGTTATTTTATAGTTTAAGCCCTGTTAAAACTGACTGACATCTTCATTTATTGATCATGATCATAGGTTAAAAATAAAAAAAAACAGTAGATTAACTTTTAAATAATTTCTTTACAGATTGCTGAAATTGGTCAAATTATCACAAAGACTGAAATTAAAGAGAGAAAACAGAAGAAACCAAAGTGAGTCTGTCTAAGTCTGGACTGCTGCATGTTAGTATAATACAAATATGTGAAATATGCTGAGAAAATATCAATATGTGTGTGTTGTGCAACTTGAGTTAGTACAGAACTGTAATAAAGACTGCAATAAAATTTACGAAAATATTGAGTTAAGGTTTAATCTTAAGTGCACATTATAGACTACATCTACGAGTATATTGCAAAAAGTACTTATGATAAATACGATAACAAAGAATAATAAAAAGGGATAAAAAGGAAACACTAATATTTTGGTAAAATAAAAAAATTGCTACATATGTCCCTGAACAGTCAAATGCAAAAATATGTATCTATTCAAATGACTCAAAAATATGTTACCACTTCCTTATTACTTTAGAAGAGTCTGTGGTACATATTTTTGAAGGGTTAGTTAAGTCCATATTTTTGTACTCAACTGTACTTTATACCTGTGCCAGAAGTGCTCAGCTAGTAAGTGGGTTCACTCATTTTAATTTTACTCCTCTCTGATACACTGTATAGAATTACCTAATGGTACAGTCAGTCTTAGATATAACTCTAAAATAAATAATAAAATACCCAAAATAATCCTATGGATATAATAAAGAAATAATAATTTGTTCAGGTTCATTAATATCATAACTTTTTGTCAAAGCAGTAAGAGCAATTTGGGCTCTATGTATATCCAGATATCTGTATCATCTATACATATAATAAATAAACATACTGCTGACTGACAAACATAAACAGGTGGCTCATGAAATCAAAAACTTGGGGCTTTTGAGTTAAGTATACAGAAAAATGCTCTAATTTACTGCATACTAAACACAAAAGCACATTTTTTTTTGTTTTACAACTATAATTGTAGTACTAATCTTGTTTGTCCAGTGCAAGATACGCTCTAATCAAGCATACCTACTTACTGTTAATTTAGATAATAATACTTGTAAGCACAATGATATTTTTTATTTTACTGCAATGGAGTTACTTCATGGAATAAATTAGAAAAGCCGTGTCATGTCAAATTAGAAGTCCTATATCAAATGTAGGCATGTAAATTTATTGGTAGTCTATTAAATTAATTACACAATTATTTATTTTAAATACAAACTATTCATGGCTTATAAGTCCCAAAGGTTTGTTGTCTTTTGTAATAGTTGGTGGTAGAAGTTAAATATTTTTTATTTTAATAAAAAACTATTAACTTGCTTCAGATATATTTTGTTTGTATTCAATTCCCAGTAAAATTTTAGGGTACTGTAATCCATATACTCAAAGTCCTACTACCCGATAGTAGAAATTAAGAGTACATGGTAATTAAGTGAAGAGTAATTTATTTACCTTACATGATGTTTCATTACCCGAGACAGAGGGAAAAATTAATATAATCAATTTTTACTAAAATCATGTGGTAGGCTCGGCAAGGCATTGGAACTGGATTTTGGTAATGAAAATAGTGGATAAATAACAAATAGGTACATGATTTATATATTTGATGAATCCAGTTTCCTGTAAATTAATGAGTGTACCTGCAACATGGACTGTTTAGGTAATGCAAACTTGTATTTAAAAACATCCTCAATAATATTTAAATAAGGGTATGTCGAGGAGTTTTATAAACATTAAGGACACGCAGGCCTGTCAGTACCTATTAAAAAAACTCTCAATAACTCAAATTATTTATTTACATAATTTTTATGCACTCAGTTAAGCATCAACAATTACGCAGTTTCATGCCCCTTATTAAGTTTATTTTAATAACTATTTTAAGTAGGACGGGTGTTATCATTTACATGATTTTGTACTATTTGGGGATTCAGAATTCATACCTCATATCTAGAATTCATATTATTTAATGCACATCAAATTATGTAAAATAATAATTGGCAATAAATTAAACCAAGCACACTGTGTGTATCAACAATGATCATAATTTAAAGTATTCCTAGTGACATAGACAAAACATAGGACACAATAGAGAGATTATAGCTTGCAAAGACAGAAAAGGAGCGGGACAAAAGCCCCAATAGTGATAAATACAGGAATGAGCACAGAGCTTTCATCCATAGAGTAAGGGTCAGGCTGTTTTGGCCCGCTGGCTCTTCGTGATTGTGTGTTTTTTTCTTCAACCTCGTCTCTAGTTTCTTCTGTTTCATTCTCCGGCCACACTAGAGGTGGGAGCTTAGGCACTTCAACTATAGTACCTCTCATTACATATAATGCATTAATCTTTGGATTGTCTCGGTAACCTTTAATGAATTCAACTTTAATTTTTCCTCCTCTGATGTCCGATTCTTCCTCATTGTAGTACAGTTTGCCATTTTTGATAGAGTATGGGATATATTCGTCATGGGCTACGCCACGTCCGACTTTGTCAAATATATCGAGGTCAGCGACGATAGTGTGGTCTCCATTGAGCACGACGTCAAATACCTTCATGTTGGGCGCGTTGAAATACACCTCGCTGAACTTGAGCACGAGCACGTAGTCCCCATCCCGGGACGCAGGGATGTCATACCCGAACGTGCTGTGGTGATATCGCTCCGTCTGGTACAGAATTTCATCCTTAGGGTTTACGCGCCCGATCATCACCAACTGCCTCCCGTAATCCGACGCTGTCCCAACTCTTCCTTGCAAAGGATCCTTCTCATAGTGAATGCCGTAAATGTCCGTATGTGCGGGCCCACCGGCGTTAATCGCATAAATTATCTCACCGAGACCCGTAGCGTTTCTTATCAACGAAAAAAGGCACAGAAGCAAATTAATCCCGAATAACATTTTTGATGACGAGTCACGCATTTTCCTGTCAGAATAAATGGTACACTTAGTTTCTCACTTGCATAAACAATCCTTGAAATTAATACTACTGTATAAACATAAAACGTCTCATTTTTCACTTAAATTGGCATAGTTATAAGAAAGTAAATAGTCCAACCGGCGATTTCTGCAGCAATACCGATTCAACCATGCAAATGCCAAACCATCTATAACCAACCAACCAATCCCAAGTCATTGGTGTTGCTATCTAAATAATAACAATTCTGGGCATTGAACTAATACCTACTGTCATGCATCTTTAATAAATTTATAAAATCGGATATTTAATAACACGAAAACAGTGAAGTTGTTCCCTTATATAATTAGAACCATGAGTTTAATTGTGATTGGTAATTTTAAACGACTATTGCATACCGATAAAATCATTTTCATTTTCAAGATTTTAAGGGGAAATGTAAACTGGCAGCACTGACATTTTTTTAAGAAGTTTTATTCTGATTAGGCCTTTGCCTAATCAGAATAAAACAAAAAAAAATAAAAAATAAACAAATGAAAAAATAAAAGTATCGGCTTTGTTCCTTTGAACAAAGCCGATACTTTTATTTTTTCATTGTACAATAGGGCTATCGTTTTTTGTCTCACTAGATGGCGCACTGTTGCGTGAGGTTTTTAAGTATGGCTTTCAAAGTGTTATTACGGGCGTGACAACAAAGTTTAGATTAAAATCATATTCAATACACCTTAAAACTGTACCATAAAAATATCGAGCATGCCACATTGCTGCATAGTCTGCGTTTTGTTCGAAAAAAAGGGAGGACAAAGGTTTCCGAAAGACAAAACTGTCTCAAAACACAGACATTCATTGGCCCGGAACGCTTATTAGCCATAATTAATTTCAGATATTGCAAAACATTCACAAAATTATTCTAATTATAAATAAGCCCGCGTATCTCACCCAAAAACTATGAGATTTGACATTTCGGAGACCTCACGCTACACTAGCGCCTCTAGTGGCGAATTCATACGCGATAGCCCTCATTCAAACACAATGCTTAGATCAATCTGTTAAGCAATAACCCCGCTCTAAAATATCTTATCAGGTTTCCGAAATAAAAATCAGAGGGCCAACTCCGAAGTTCGAAAATCGAAATTCGTATCGTACCGTTCCTCTCCATCTCGTATTAAATAGTATAAATAAGTGTCAGAGGGAGCGAACGACACGAACTTCGATTTTCGAATTTCGTAGTAGCCCTGCAGGCCCTTTACTACGAAGTGCTAAATTCAAACTTCGTGTCTTGTCGTCCCACTGACGCTTATATTTGTAAAACACGAGAGTAAAAGGAACGGTGCGATACGGACTCTGATTCTCGTATTTCGTAGTTGCCCCCCCAGGATCACAGTCATTATTTTAGAATTTATTGGTGTTTCATTTATTCGTGCTTGCAGGTTGGTCAACCTGTCATTACAAACTTTTTTATTCTAAGCGGGCTACTACGAAATTCGAAAATCGTACGTATCGTATGCGTGAATCCATGGACGTTTAAAAAACTTTGTATTCTTTACTAGGTGTTGCTCGCGACCACAGACTACTAAGAGATACTAACCTCGCGACTCCGTTTGCGTAGAATTCGCTTATCGCTATCCCGCGTGTAGTGTACTATGCATTTTTCCGGGATAAAAAGAAGCCCTTCCTCGATGTCCTTTCTCGGAACCAACTCCAATACTATCTTCATACCGAATTTCGTCTAAATCGGTTCTGCAGTTGAAGCGTGAAAAGCTGACAGACAGTTACTTTCATATTTATAATATTTGTAGTCGGATTATGTATGAATGAACACCCTTTTATTACAGTACAACGAAGATCTTAATGAACTTGGAAAAACGGAACTACGTGGCTACTACGAACAAAATTTAATTATTTTTCATCACAGTTGCTCGTAAACAGTGTCGTAACATGCAGGCTACCTTGGTTGCAACCCCCCAAATAAAACCCTCGACCTTAATGTGCTCGTCATGAAACCCGTGGTCGGTAAATGAGTCATTGCCCGTACTTACTAATTTTGTTGTCATGAAGCCCAAGGTCGGTAAATGAGTTTGTTACTGCATGGTGTACTGCAGTAGCGCCTGCAGCGCGCGGCGCGAGTACGTCGGGCAGATGCTGCAGAGGGGGCGGGGGAGGGCGGCGTTTTGCTGGCTGCCATGAGCGCAGCCAGCGGTATTGTCACTTTTTGAAAAAAAAATTAGTTTTTCTTTTACAAATATACAATTTTACTCGCTAATGTGATGAAAAACACTGTATGTCGCACGGGCGGTAAGTACTAGAATTACGAACATCGACTCATTAAAGCCCTCAGTCTTAGACTTCGGGCTTCTAATAGACTCTCGTTCGTAATTACTTATTTACCGCCTTTAAGACACAATGTACTATTGTGTTAAGCTACTGTAAAGCTACTGTTA
The DNA here is from genome assembly GCF_025370935.1 of Choristoneura fumiferana. Lineage (NCBI taxonomy): Eukaryota > Metazoa > Arthropoda > Insecta > Lepidoptera > Tortricidae > Choristoneura > Choristoneura fumiferana. The sequence goes on along the minus strand of NC_133476.1, from coordinate 10,419,304 downwards.
CACATGCTCGTTAGTAGCACGAAAAGATGCTACTATCGTGCAAATGCTACCTACTAGCATGTGTGCACAGGACATGCTTCTAGTTAACGAGCATGCTTTTTAGTGGCATGCTCTCTAATAGCAGACCCTGCTATTAGAGAGCATGCTAGTTGATGCGGGGATGGAAGGGGAATAGGTAATAAGCAAGTGTGAACTGGTATTGGTAGTGTCACGAGAGTTACAAGCAAAAAATGTTTCTAACAGTGAATTTGTTATAAATAAAGCTAGGTACTATTACACATGCTCGTTAGTAGCACGAGAGCATGCTACTATCGAGCAAATGCTACCTACTAGCATGTGTGTATGCTACTATAGCTATCAAGCATGCTTTTTAGTGGCTTGCTCTCTAATAGCATGCTATTTTCGAGCACGCTAGTTGATGCGGGTGGGCTACTAACGAGCATGTGTAACAGTAGTTTATCGGAGTGTTTGTTTTGAGCATGCGTACTTAGAAGCATACTCAAAGCTAGCACGCTTATTGCTAGCAAATGTAAACAGTCCATTAGCATGCTCATTACTGGCATGCTCATAAGCATGCTTATTAGCATGCTAGTAACGAGCATGTGTAACAGTCATAATCATCATCATGTCAGCCGAAAGACGTCCACTGCTGGACATAGGCCTCCCCCAAGGCTCGTCACTCAGACCGGTCTTGTGCTTTTCGCATCCACCGCGATCCCGCGATCTTAACCAGGATCTGTGTAACAGTAGCTTAAATTAATTTACTACCGTTGCATTTGCGAAAAGCCGTAACGGCCACAGGGTTGCAGCCGTAGGCCGTGAATTTTGAGATTTTTTGGCTTGAAAGTGGTAGAATACGGTAATTGCCGTGGCAACACTGACTATGAACTGGCAGAGAGCATGCTATCAAAAGGCATGTATATCGGAGTGTTTCTTTTGAGCATGCTTATTGCTAGCAGTAGGTACGAGTATAGTCGTCTACCTCACCTATATACTATATAGTATGTTTGTAGTATATAGATATATATATATATATATAATATACTACATACTACACACTACATACTAGGTATATATATGCTATGCTGGCTTGTGCTGAGGCATCGACTTGAATGAAACTAGTAGAAAAATATTTTCTAGGTCTTGTCGGTTCCATTTTTGTAAAAAAATCCATAGTTTTTAGTGACTTGTAGGCAATGTGCATCTCACAAATTATTCCATTAAGCTCAAACACGGCATAGTTATATTATTTTATAACAGAGTACGGGTACCTACGGTCTTCTTTATCGGGTCCAGTTCACCAAATGATGGGTAGTACTTTCTGAATGTAAGCTCTAAGCGTTACCTTGACCAAGACCTAGGTCTGAACTTAACTGTTAGTGCCTTATGCTGCATTTTTGTCTCAACTCTGGCCTTAGAGTTTATTCCTTACCATCGCACCTTTTCAATCCTCAAGAGCTTTTCTCCCAGATTACCTACTAATGACAGATTGTATGTAGGTACTTACCCACTTAGAGCTAATGCGTCGTGTAAGTAAAGCGATAACAAAAAAAAGTATGGGAAAATAAAATGTAATGAAAAAACCTTGGCAAACATTGCTTGTCGTGTGTGAGGTTGCGTTGTATGAAACAAAAAAATTATTGAACTAACGTTTTCTCCCTGTCATACTAACGTCCAAAATAAGGATAGCACGCGTGTGCACTCTTTTTTACGGTTTTGTGGTTTAGGCGAAAATGTCTCGTAACTGACCATGTGGCTATTGCCGAGAGCCAACGCTCGTAAAGCGCCTTAATTATATAGTTAAGGGACGGGCCGTTTACACGCCGGGCTTTGTTTCAAGTCAATATTATATATTTCATTTGGCCCCAAAGACGCGTTAATTAACGTTACACATTCACCTACAACGGTCTAGCCTAGGATTCCCTGTGCTTTATTATACTTACCTTAAGTTAACATTTCTATTATTATTATTCCCCTTGATGGCGGCCTTAAGGCTTGGGCCAGTGTCAGTTACGATGACAGGGTTGCGGTTTATTCTGCAGAACGCCAACCCCAAGTTAACATTTCAACAGAACGCGAAGAATTAATCAGTGATATGCCAAGGATGTGCCAAAGGATTTTTTCCAAAATTGCGGAATTTTTCATTATAGGAAAATTTCGGAAACTTATGAGGATTGAAACTTTACGTTTCTTAAATTTAAATTTCCATATAATTTATCTTGTGATGAATTCCAGAAATTTTTGGAAGATTTCTGCAAATTGTACATCAGTAGTGGTAACTTTAGTGATCATGTGTACCTAGAGACATAGTAAGAAAGGGGCCTACCGACTTGTTTTTTAACCCTCGATGCCGAAAGAGGGGTATTATAAGTTCGACCGCTATGTGTGTCTGTCTGTGGCACCATAGCTCTTAAACGGGTGGACCGATTTGAATGCGGTTTTTTTTTAAATCAGGTTTTCTAGCGATGGTTCTTAGATGTGTTTCATCAAAATTAGTTGAGCCGTTTTTGAACTACTACGTTTTTGTTTTTGTATATTGAACTTAGAAGTGACAAAGTCTTTCACTAACATTTTTTTGGTCAGGTTATCAGAGAGTTTGCCTAACTGTAACGACCCTACACGGCTCAACAGAGCATTCTACCAATGCAATGCTCCGCTGGTCTGGACATAGAAGCGAGGGGTGTAGCCAAGTTTGGCATGGATGACATTAAAATTATCATTATCGTCATCATTTGGGCGACGTAATTTGGACGAAATGTGCCCTTGTAGATTTTATAATATACCACCTACACCTAAATACACTAACAAATTACCTACTGCGTCAATATCTTTCCCATATTGGCTCTATGCACGACATTAGCGCCACCTAGTGTCCACAACTTTTTTGCCTCTAATGCTCTGACGCTTGAAATTTAATCGCGACATTGTGACAAAAATCAAACCTATAACGTTATTATTATTTCTCTTGTTGCTTACAACATCTCTCCTAGGAGGTAGAATATTACACGGGCCTAAGCCAAGTGCTTTTATATTGATGTTAAATTATGATATGGATAAAAATTTGCGTTCTATTCGGCATGTATTGAGGATGACTGCTTTCTGTAAGAGTGTGTAGGCGGATGGGTGTATATCGAGAGCGCGGAGGCTAGCATGGAGTGTGTTTGGAATAACGCCTGTTGTGGAAAGAATGATCGGGACAGTTTTTACGCTATGAACCTGCCATTGTGTTTTTATCTCAACTGAAAGATCTGTATATTTGGTAGTCTTATCTGTATGTGTGGTTAGTAAGTTGTGTGTGTTACAGATGGCAATGTCTATGAGAGTTACTGATTTGTTGTGTTTATCTAATATTGTTATGTCTGGTCTATTGTAGTGTATTGTTTTGTCCGTAATGATGGTTCTATCCCAGTATATCCTGTAGCTATCATTTTCTAAGACTGATTGAGGCTTGTACTTATAATATGGTAGTTTCTTGGAAAGAAACTTGTGTTTGAAGGCTATGTATTGATGAATTATAGCAGCTACCTGGTATTATTATTATTAAAATTTATTCAAAAAGTGTGTTTTATTTTCGTTATGTCAGAGTTTGTTTACTTCATGTTTAGTTCTACTTTTACTGTAAAACGAAAAGATAAAGCTATCTTATTGGTTTCTTTGAATAGTAGTAAAATTATATAATTGTTCTTATATCGCTAGTAATAAATTAAATATCGTTTTCAGATCAAAATGAGTAGGTATCACTCAATATAAAATTTCAACCACAAACCGTTTCATAAGGAAAATTGTTGCTGGACATGTCCGAGATGTAGAGAAATTAAGAACAAAACAGGGACAGTGTTCAATAATTCAAACTCGCATCATAACACTAACATCCATTACTAAAATTAGGTAGTTAAAGTGTATACAAATTGCTTTGTTAATGACAGATTCATATGAGTATGACAGATGACAGAGCCTAGATTATTTTTTCTTCTGGCCACTATGAGCGCTGCAATAGATTTCATTACCCCCACCTAGTACTTCGCACCCTCCCAATACCGATACTTCTCGTAACGTTTGGCTCTATCTATCAATATTTACTGGTAAATAGAATAGGTAGCTTTGATAATACCTACTATATAATTTTTAGATACCTATATATATTATAGCAGGGTTTCTCAAACTTATGGCTCCACGTACCCCTGTTAAAGTTTCTAGACGATGGCGACCCCTACCCCCCCCCCATTGACTGTTGGAGAAACTAAAAATAAAAAATACAAAAAGACTCCAAAAACCAACCTTTATCATCTTATCTTGCTAGTCTTGCAGCCTGGTGGTTTTTGGAGTCACGTAAACCTTGTCGCGAACCCCCTACCGTCGAATAGCGAACCCCTAGGGGTTCGCGTACCCCACTTTGAGTAACCCTGTATTATAGGACCTATTTTTAAGGCAGACGTATTAATTTAGGCTCTCTTGAAATCTTAATTTAACCTACCTACTTCGTAGACTCTTGAAATACAATGTCAACACGGTATATTATTTTAGTATTTTATAGACCTGTAATTAATATCGATCAGCAGAAGTTTCGAAAAACAGAGGTGCGGGCCGGGGTTTGAACCCACGAACCTCTGCTTGAGAGGCGATAGGTCAAACCACTAGGCCACCACGGCGGGAAATTAGGTATAAGTACTTAAGGCTAATTTTTTGTATCGTGGCTTTTACGTGTAATTTTAAGAACCTATATTTTCGAATCCACCAAAATTTAAAAAAGTCAAAAAGTCACCTAAAATAGGTGACTTTTTGAGCAAAATGTTATCAGTAAATTTACTGTCAAAATATGTTTGAATCCACCAATATAAGGTAACGGCGCCTATTACCGTGGTACTTAAGGAAGTTTTCAAATGAGTCCCAAAAATTAAGGGTATCAAAGCTCCTAAACAAACGAGATTTTTTTATTTATTTAAGAGATTTTAATGAACTTTCAGTGTCGTAACTTTTTGGGCTTGTTTTAGTTATTAGTATTTGATAAAATAATTATTGAAATCAAAATACCCAAATCTTCTATTACCGTGGTAATGGACAGCCTGTGACTCTATTACCGCGAATTGAGCTTCCATAACCGAGGGTATAAAAAACAGCAATTTTCTAGCATCGGTAAAAGGAACGCAACTCATAATTTGAAACTTAATACCGAGGGATTAAAAAAAGGTAATGGCTTTGGTTCTGTATATTATATTGTACACCATTTTTTTTTAAGAAAACTAAATTAAAAAACTAAAGTATGATTCGAATAGTGTATCCAGCCCACTGTATTTTTTATGCTTATGCCACCAGTAATAGTTTGATGTTAAGCATGCTGAGTAAAAGTCACAACTTTATCAAGAAAATCTGCACTTACGGTACCCTAAATGTGAATTATTTTAACAGAAAAATAAAATGTCACTCGGTAACAGGTACTTCTTTAAGAACCCTATTACTGACCCTAAGACAATTGAATGGGTCCGTAATAGATTCCCATACATTCTATTAGCGAGGGTTATGCGATCATACTATCGTTAATTGGCTTAATTTGGAGTATTGTAAAATCTAATTCCGACCCATACAAACAATAGGATAGAGTTGTGTTTGCATTACAAATCAAAAATACTTATAACATCCAACTTGGCATGTAACCAAAATTACATAACTGGTAAGTAAATATAAAATTTCATCGCAATATTTAAACAACTTGCCAAAATAACGGTTTCTATAGAAACTACAAATTCAGTATTGAGGTTTTTGTTAAAAATTAAGAGTTTGTTAATACTTTTCATATCACGGAAATAGTTTTTTAAAAGCGTGAATAGATCAAGATTGGAATAACTGTAACAAATTATATAAACGATAATGTATACCAAAAATAAAGCCGTGCTATACCACGGTATTACAATCAACAGTTAAAAATGGCGCCTATCGCCGCTGTATTTTATTTTCCATTTTAATCGTATTTCCGGGCCAAAAAATTTACAATAAGTATTCAGAACTAGTACAAAAAACTATAAAAAGCCATTTAAAAACCATAACATTAGTTCAATTGCCATAACTATTTTGTAAAACACTACTTATCTAACAGGAAATAAAAAAAAACCACTTAAGTGGGTAAATTTTGATGTAGTATTGAAGAACATATTTGCTAATTACCTGACCTAATTTTAAATGCTTATTTGAATTAGTGTTGATTTTACTTACAGCGAAGATGTTAGGTGGCTGGAGTATAAGTAAATGAAATAAAATCTTCGAAATGCAACAGAGCGCATGACACCCAATTTACCTTTTTTATGAATCGTTTTCACATTTTAATTTAACATAACAATAAAATTGTAATAACACTATTGCTGAATTGAATAAAGAGGATCTTTCGAATTGCCATAGTAGGTTCCCACATTCAATTCGCTAATAAAAAGTTATACGTGCTTGTTTAGGTACGTTATGTGTAAGGACGAGACCCATTTGGAACCTTTTCTTTTCACATTGAAAGACATAGGTAATTACATAATCAGTGTCTGGCAAGGAACAATAATATTTATACAATCATTACATAACAGGGGTTTTAAAGTCAAGTAGGTACTATAATGATTAGGCCACGAGGCTTTGCGGGGTAAGTTAAATAAGGTACTTACGAGATTTTGAGATCTAATTAGATTACCTAATTGTAGACCTGCAATACTTTTTCTACAAGTAAAATTGTGCAATTAGTCAATATCATAAAAAAAAACAATAAACATACCGCAAAATTTACTTTTTGCTATAGGTAATTTTTCTGGAAGTTACTTTTGTTATTTCTGTAAATTATTGTAACGATTTCCTGGAAGATATCCGATCACTTTCAGTATATTTATCAATAAACGCTACCAAACAATCGCGACCCACAGATTGAAAAACACTGCTAACGCACTTGGAATTTTCACCGCTTCTTTCTGTCACACGGTATAGTATATGGTTAGAAAGAGACGGTGAATGCGATCGCGAACATCAGCGCGTTAGAGAATACGACCTCAGGCCCTATTTACCTAACTCTTTTGAACATATCCTAAAGCTTGTTCACACACCAAAGGCTAAGTGGATAGGTACTTATCGCTGTCGTAAATCACCAATGATTGATGAATCATGATAAGCGTTTGCTTATCTTTGTCCTAAAACTGTCAAAGGACCGTCGAATTTGCACCTCCACAGCTCCAAAATTATTAGCCCATGAATAAATTATGGTTTACCTTGTCTGCTGAAAATTGAGAGATTCAAGCTGCTAACAATTTGCAAATTACCTTAGAGTGCATATTGCTAACATAGCAGTTTATGGGCTTCGTAGAACAATTATTATCTACTATAGCCTAGCTTGAGTATGCGATATCTTTTAACAATATTATATTAAGTAGGTACAGTTCACTGATTAGTCAGTTGAGAGAAATTTTTGGGTAGATACTTATTGAAATGAATTTACATTCTCATGGAAACGTACCTACGCACTGCGAATATTCAACGAATTAAAATAGAAAATAATAAGTATTGCTCTCATTTTTAGGGTTCCGGAGCCAAAATGGCAAAAACTGAACCCTTATAGTTTCACCATGTCTGGCTGTCTGTCTGTCTGTCCATCCTTGGCTTTGCTCATGGACTATCAATGCTAGAATGCTGTAATTTTGCACGGAAAAAATAGCAAAAAAAATCCCTGGAATACCTCCAATAGACGTAAAAAGTGGGGGTGATTTTTTTTCTCATCCAACCCTATAGTGTGGGATATCGTTGGATAGGTCTTTTAAACCATTAGGGATTTCGATTCAGCGATTTGTTTGCGAAATATTCAACAATAAAGTGTAACTACTACAATTTAAACCGGTGCGTGGAAATTTAAAAAAAAATTCAGGATGGTAGTTAGTATATCAAACTTTCAAGGGAAACTGCAGGTGGTAGGACCTTGTGCAAGGTCCGCCCGGATTGCTACCACCATCTTGCTCGCTAATCCTGCCATGAAGCAGCAGTGCTTGCATTGTTGTGTTTCGGCGTGGAGAGTACGACAGCCGGTGAAATTACTGGCACGTGAGGTATCCCATCTTAGGCCTCTAGGTTGGCAACGCGTCTGCAATACCCCTGGTGTTGCAAATGTTTATGGGCGGTGGTGATCTCTTACCATCAGGATACCACTTGCTCGTTTGCCATCCAGTCGTATAAAAAAAAAAAAAACTATAACAGTTAAGTTTGCTTGAGAATTATTAGTAGTTTAAGAGTAAATAGCAGCCTAAGGTATAAAATATACCTAAACTTGGAAGATTCCGTATAAAATACGAAATCCTTAGAAAAATATTACTTAATTTTTCGTAATGGCTACGGAACCCTATTTTGGGCGTGTCCGACACGCTCTTGGCCGGTTTTTTTCGTGTTACGCATCGTAGACGAAATTTCAAGTTTCAGGCGTCTACTTGCAAGTAAAAATCAAGATACTATTAGTTTATGAGTAGGTACAGAATTGGGAGGAGGAAAATCATTCATTCAGAAACTAATATTGGCTGGCAATAGGGAAAATGTCGTCAATAGTCAAACTCTCTTTAGATTCGAAGAACCGCAAACCACAACCTTGGTACGGTCAAGGATTTCATGAGCCACCATGGAACCTTTTCAAAGGAAAAGAAAAATTTTCCTTATTAATTAATGCGATGTCACTAAGACGCTTACTGTAAAATGGTTCCAGGGTGGCTCATGAATTAAAGTCTTTAACCGTACGAGGCAACTGTAGTCTATCTATAGAAATAGATGGACTCTCAGTTTTCTAAGTCTTGAACGAAATTTCGTAGCACTCGTAGCAAATAAATGCCGTAGTAGGCACTGTTTAGCTACGTCGAAGAACAATTTGCTATGCTTTATTATCATTGGCGCTTATCAAGACTGATAGATAGAAAGCAAATGTGATTGAAGTAACCATGTTCAGTGTTATAAAATTCATCCCCATTTTCTCTTGTTTGTTTTAAGACGATGAGATGCTATAATTCTGTATATCTATACTTACACTAAGAGAAATTTGTCTGTTTGATAAAGATAGCATTAAAGTACCTGATTGATGGTGCCTATGTCGGCGGCCGATCGTAAAATCCGCCAGATCACGAAATTCCTAGGCATGTCGTGAAATGCCGCCATTTCATGAATTGGCTAAGGGACATCCGCCATATCGTTCAAAACTCACCGTTTAACGATTTGCCTAGTGACGTTTAGGCAGAGGAGAATGCTTAATACAGTATATATATTTTATATCGAAGGTGTAAAGAGAGCCATAAATAAGTCCGAGGAGGTTAAGCAGCGTTTCCACCAGAGATATGCGAGGATGTGTTGCGAGGAATATGTTTTTCAGTAACCAAAACACCTGGAAAACAGGTGGAAACAGCTGAGCGGAGCGAGGGGAGGTAAATGAAGCGTTTATTGGTTAATGAAAAAACATCTCTCGCAACACATCTTCGCACATTATTCATTAGCGTATCTAGGGTTATGGCGTATAGGCGGCTGTTATACTGAACCAGTGAGATACACCTTTGATCTCATTTGCACTTAACATCAGGTGAGGGGTCAACATAGGGGTCAATCACGGTCAGTTATATGTAAAAAAAACAGGGTGGCCTGGCCTGGATTTTTGTGTGAAGATATCAGTATTATAGAATTTTGAATTTATTGGTGGAAACGCTGCTTTATCCGTCAACGTCAGTATGTTTGTTTGTTACGCTTTCACGCTTAAGCTCAAGCCTCAAGCTCAAGCTTGTATGGAGACGGTTTGGAACTCTGAGAAGGACAAATGATATTTATTATCCCGGAAAATTTTATACTTTTCGCAGGCCCGCCATAAACAAATTCTTCGCAGACGACACTACACAGGCTACAGCCACTTAGGTACCTATATTTAAAACGGAAAATTGACAAGATTTCATATTTCTAAGACTATAATTTGATTCGCTCTCTGTTTTCTGTTTGGAAAGAGAGACGCTGATATTTTTAAAATTACGCTTCAATTATTTATTAATTTATTATTTTTTTTTAAGATGTGCTTATTCTAAAAGGGCATAACTCCAAAACTACCACACAATAGAACCATTACTTTTGTCTAGTCTCTTTAAAAAAAAAGATCACGTAAATCTGACGTAGCATAGAGACGTTGTCAAAATTATGAGAGCTCCTTTTTCTGGTGAAAAAGGCAAAGGAAACATACCTATCTATTATGTGGTAGTGTTGGCAAATTCAGATATATTTTTTCAATTTTTTGTATTTTTTTACATATGGAGAAATAAATTATAATAAATATTTTCCCATGTTCAGGAGGCAAAACTCTTTCGATTCCTGTAGTAATTTACAGGTGTTAAAAAAATGAAATCTTGTCAATTCCGTGGACAAAGCTGTAGGCACAAGCTATACCTAGCTATTATTTACATTACCAGGGATGCCGATCGACGAGTAACGTAATAAGGTTTAATATTGAAGTATCTCGTCTTAAAATACGCGTGATGAAGATATCCAAATTTGCATTTTCTCTTAAACAGTGCTGACATTGTTAAAGGTACAATGGTGTACATCAATATATGAGTACCTATATCTACTTTTTTACGCTATTACGGTAAAGACAGATAGAAAAATATATTCTAACTTACTTCATATCTATTTATTTACTACCTAATAGTTTTTTTGCTTCAAATGATTTTATTCACGTTGAATTTTTTTATGGTACAAAAATTTGGAAGTACAAGTTAAAACTATTTGTATTATCTACACTGTACTGTATGTCTAGGTACTTTGTTACGAATCAAGAATAAGTATGAATAATTTGTCATGAGGTAATATAACGCAACTGCATTTTCACAGCTATATTTACTCGTCTACGACCACCCTAACCCTACACTGAGCGTGGTCCGACACGCATTACGGACGTATTTCTTTAAGATTCATAAGTGCCACCACTAACCTACTCCACGGTAACGTCAGCAACGCTTGCTAAATGCCTAAATTCATGTACCTATCGAGAATGGACCTGATCGGGATTAACAATATGACAAAACTTAGATTATAAATACCTACCATAAAAGATACTAAATAGTTATGAGTATTTTGTAATATTTCGCGTATGTCTTACAGAAATTACTCAGTCATCTACCTAGAAGAGCCCAAACTTGGTATTTTATGCTTTGAAAATACCTTTTATATGTCCGAGACATAATTGTAATTAGTGTACTTTATTACTTTTAGAATGGGCTGAAGTCCTGACGACTAGTGATGACATACCAGATAGGTGGCTAAAATATATCTAATCCCAGGAATTAAAATATATTTTTTAAGTCAAAATACTTCAACTACTCATTGTGTTGTTTATTTATTTTTACCCGACTGCCCGAAGGAGGGTTATGTTTTTCGAGCGTATGTATGTATGTATGTATGTGGGGTATGTATGTCCATTTCTTTGAGCCTCGCTGCAGCCTAAACGGCTGAACGGATTGTAACATATGAGGTATCATTGGATTCGTCATAACTGTCGGAGTGACATAGGGTATATAATACTTCAATATGGCGTCTGCGAAAAAAAATATGGGGAAGGAATAAAAATATATATTTTGTATTGTAACAATATGGGAATCAAATGAAAGCTAATAATTAGCCCATTGTAAACATATATGGGTTATAACATTTTTCATCTACTATTTTCACAGAAATATCAAAAAACTATAAAATAAAAAACATTAAATTTAAAAAAGCAAAAAAGCCGACTGCCTTAAAAACTAAAAGGAAGAAAATAAGTCTCGTGGTCTAGAACTCTGTCAAGAAGCTCATTTCAGGTTCAACAGTCGGGACCCATTCAAATCGTAACCAGCTCAAAAAATCTTGGTAATGGGTTCCGACTGTTGAACCTGAAATGAGCTTCTTGACAGAGTTCTAGAGCACGAGTTTTTTGCTTTTTTAAATTTAATGTTTTTTTGTATAATAAACACAAATGTATTCAGTTCTTCTTTAGGTGAATGAAAAACACATCGGCAAGTAAATTCTCGCACAAATGGGTAATATGCGAAGTAATTTAACGACGCGTATGAAGTTCCCAATCCACTAACGAGCCGCGTAGGGACATAGGCCAATTCACTATGATTATGAGAGAATACTTATAGCCAGCAGTGGTACTAATATCGCAATGGCTTCAAAAATACCTATAGGCTAGAAAAAATGCTTGTTGTAGTTTTGAGAATGAACTCGTACACAATTTAAAACGGGTTAGCGTTTTGGGTGGCTGATGATATTTTGGTCTGTGACATACTTACTTTGGTTAATGAGGAAACGGAAGAGGTGGTATTGTGTCAAGACATACAGGTAGTATAAGACGTAGCTGTCTTATAGGTAGGTACGATGTTAGCAGAGAAGTCTTAATTAGTTTTAGTTCACCGATATGAACTTTCGCGAAGTAACGGTGGATTCAATCGATGTATGTGTCTATAGGAGCAGTTAAGTTTACTCAAACTGAGGCCCGCCAAGCTTCTATGAATTTCCTACCTGTTATAAAATTCATATTTTAATTTTCAACCATTTTAACTTTTAATGCTTTTGGTAACAGTGCTGTGGGCTGCTGCGCCATTGATAGAATGTGACCCATAGAAAAAATGATTCAGTGTCTAGAGCAACGAAAGGGGGGAAAGTTGTACAAAATATGTTCAGTTTTTATGAGTGTAATTAAACCTACATTAACTAACCGTCTTGACAATTGAGCTACACGCATTTGATAATCTGATGATCGATGGCCGTTGGGGCAATGAAAAGGTAAGGTTCTGTTCTGGTATAGATCACGGGAACCTTTAGGCTGCGGGTAGACCAATTTCAACCAAAACCAATTCGTCGTGACGATATTTGGAGACGATGTATTGTTATATCAGAAAAAGCCTGCGTTTAGGTACCATCAGCCAAATAAATGGTCTATCAATTTTTAAACAAGTTCCTGTCAAATGAATATGTCAAGTTGACAGACTATGACTATGTTGTCTATTGGCATTATTGTTTTATGACACGCAAACGATTATGAACTTTAGGGTGGTAGACCACATATTTCGCTGATGGTACCTTAAGGCCGCTTGTAGTCGTCCGTTGTTTTCACGGGACAACGGACCGTTTTTTTTCCGGAGTTGCGGTTTTGTATGGCTTAAAATGAATATGTGTACACGCACCGGACACTTGTTCGGCGACGAAGCCATACAACACCGCAAAAAACGGTCCGTTACCCGGTGAAAACAATGGATGGAATGGATTTTCTGCAATCAGGGTAAATCATCAATTACCTACTGGCCACCTTTCAATAACTGACCACCGTATACTAAAAATGAACTCTGTTTATAGGTGACTAGAATATGTAGGTACATTTTTTGTGTAATGGCCAATTATCGAACGGTGTCCAGTAAGTAATTGATGATTTATTCTGATTGCAGAAAATATGAACTCATATTTTTTTGCAATTAGGGTCAATCGTCAATTAGTAGTAGGTACTCGTACCTACCTGTAATTAACTGTGAATCATTTCGAACTAAACCACTGGGAATGCTTTTATGTGGACGTCTGCCGGCTAATATGATGTTATCTAAGATGAAGGCAGTTGCCAATATCGCAAATGGACTCACCTGGACAGAACATTAACTATTGCGGAGTACCGTTGAAGCTAGCATTATAGTTGTACCTATTCCCACTAGAAATTCAATTGTCGATGATGCTTGCTATTATTAGATTTGATCGACAGCGCACAGACCACAAATCAGGAAAGATTAGTTGTGAATCCGTTATAAAAAAATAAACAAAGGTTTTATAAATTGCTTAGTACTAGTATTTACCCAAGGCTTCGTACCTACGCGTAAATCATTTGATACACGAGTTGAATTGAAATAAAGAAAATTTTACAAAATTCTGATCTTTGCCGACGTTGCATTATAAACAACAGTGACAAATTTTGTGGCTCCGTGATACCGGAATAAAAAGTAACCTTTGTGTTTTTCCACATGTCCAGCTATCTCCATACCTTACATCCAAATCCGTAGAGCCGTTTTAGCGTGAAGGAGTTACAAACATACACATATACTCACATATACCTATTTCTAAATAGGAACTGGTAAATATAGGCCTGAAATTAAGATTTAATATACCTACTTAGACTTTTAATATGTAAGAAAATCGCCTAAAATAGACGTTTAAATATATTTTGCCTGCCTTTTAAGTTACTGAAGCGATTGAATAAACCTTCATCAGAGGACAATATAAAGTGACTCGTTGCCCACGCGTTGTTTGCGTGGAGTAGATCAGACTGACAGCAGATTTATTCCAGTGCTAAATCAAAACTCATATTTATCAATTTTCCAAAATAACCGGTGAACTTCGTGAATAATTCAACATTCGTTAACATTTTGCTTGTCATTTAACGAAAATCAGCAGGGTAAAGTGCGGAATAAGTAGGTACAAGAAACTTTTTTTACAGAACTTAAACTCTCATGATTGACCTACTTATTTGTATTGAAATAATTTAAAATTCATTGAAATATAACTACTTAAACTTAAGGTAGACGTTCGAATTTTAGTCACACACCAGTTTAGTTTGTAGTAACATTAGTTTGTCTTCTTGAATTTTATGTCATTAGCAAGATGATTTCATTTTATGGCAATAGAGGGGACAGCAGGGTGTCATTTATATTGGCGATTAAAATGTCAAACACCAGGATATTTCCTATTGTAATAATAGTTATTACTTATTATCTCCCGGAAAGTTGCCGGCATTACAAGGAGATCGCCTACAAGCCGGTGTCTTAGGTGTCGTAGCATTTTTGCACATTTTTACAGACTAAATATTCTTTTAACATTCGCAACGGTTGACTTTATGTTATATCTGACAGAAACCATAAATATTTTTTCTTACATATGAATTGAGCTATAACTTAAGTCCTTCCTGAAATAAGAGGTATTTCGACGAAAGGTTATAGGTATAAGCTTTCCTAAAGAATTTTCTGGAATAATGAAACTTATATACAACAACGCGATTACTGACATGCCACTATATAGACATGGCTTTTTGGAGGCATAAAAGGGATTTGGATGGAGGAGATTAGACGCCGCATCAAATATCTCCTCGTCTGAGCTGTCTATACTCGAGATTGATTATAAATCATGTTCAGATTTAACCAATCACTAGAATAGCGATGAACCCACGCAAGGCGCCAGCACAATTGTACCTAAAACTTGTGTCGCAAAAATACGTACAGAGTATTTTGAGATAGGTACTAAACCGCACATGTCGTTAACAGGAAATTTTCAAGTTAATATTAATATGCTCAACCTGAGAGTATGCAGATAGGCAATTAAACGAAAAACGAAACACGCCCTCACCTAATTGAATGTTTCAGTTTGAGGCGTTGTCAGGTGATTGTCATTCGGGTGGCACGCCGAGCCTTCGACACCGATTGGACAAAGGGAAAACAGAAAACAAGCGCAAATAAAATCCAACAAAATGTGCTAGTCACCCAGTGGCGGTAAGGTTTATGTTCGCCCAGCAACATTAAAGAGGTTCCTGTTACGGGCAGGCACTCGCAACGTACGCAGGTAATTCCATTTATTTATTTCCTGATCTTCTCTTGATTAAGTTGTAATAATAATACGTTATACGATACTTAGCAAACGGTCATAATTATTTTAAGTTGTAATCTAAAAACAGCACTGCAACAATCACTCATCGGCATTTTAAAATATTGGGACGAGAAAGATCTTGCAAAGTGTATTCTAAATTATTTTCAGAGCTGGCGCTAGCAGATTGCATACGAAAGACAAGCAGGGAGGCACAGCTGTTAGAACACCAGACAACTTTTATTGCGGAAATTCCACTCTAGAAAAAGTTTCCAGTGAACCAATCCTTGCGTCAGTCGATTTGCTCCGCTTTCATTAACATATTATTTGTAAACTTCGAGAACAATAAACGTGGGTAATTAAATCTTTTAATACAGAAACATGAATACCTAATATTTTAACAAGAATCTGGAAATCTTGCAAAGTTTTTCCTATTTAATCTCAATAATAGTAAATTGTTGTAGAGGCTTGAAAGTAAGCAATAGATGAACGAGTTAGTTTGAAGGCCGACCCGAAGGGGAGGCCTTCGATAATACGTGTTCATCCTATCGCACTTTTGGCCGAGACTTAACATTTGTAGATAATAAAAAATATTTATCACAAAAGAAACAATAAGAATCCAATGACTGCGTTGCCATGTGACACTCTTTACCGGCCAGGATAACATCGACATGGAAATACCGACCCGATTTTTCTTCTACATACACGCCCATAGAACCTCATGTCAGTTTGACACGAGTTTGTATGGGCGTTTACACGAATAATCGGGTCGGTATTTCCATGTCGGTGTTATCCGGGCCGGTAATAGTGTCACCCCTCTCGCCGATTTTAGTTTTTTTTTGTGACATTTTTTTTAAACGAGTCCGTTGTTTAGTTGCTTGTACGCAACCACATATTCAAAAAGTCAAAACGTCATCCTCGTCATGTCCGACCTGCTGCGACGCTGTAGCGTTTTTTCATACTTAAAAAAATTAAAGCATTTTGTGCCTATTATGTGTTTTAAAAAAAAAACACCTCATAAAAGTCATGAATGTCGCATTCTCAATGGCCAATTTAATCTCACATGCAGCAGACGATTACTTTTGATTGATGCAATTGTCATTTCAGCACGCCAGGAATGAAATTCAGAAATTATATTCTAAAAAGTCGTATCGTATTATGAAATACATATATTGATACGACCTGTTTTCGTAATGTGTTACATTGTTGTCGTGTTTTGCGAGCCATAAATGAGTCAGCTGTACATATATAGGCAGTTTTGGGTACTGGATTTAGGTTATCTATGGCCACATTTTCGAGCAGTGTCGAAAAATTCTTTTATCGCAGTAATACTTTTAAGTACTAGGTATTATAAATATTACTAACCGTATTCAAATTGTATTATAAATATTACTAACCGCCTATTCCCCGTATTCAAATTGTATTATAAATATTACTAACTAGGTATTATAAATACTACTAACCGTATCCATACTGTACACTGTAAAACATTGTACTGATATTATAATTCTACAGAGTCATAGTGGATTTCCCCGGCGGCCAACTCTTATTAAGCCGCGTCCATACAAAATGTTTCGTCTCCCTAAAGTCATTATGGTTATCGACGCAAAGATCATTTTACTACGTAATTTAGTACCTAATAATGTAAAAATCATTTTGCAGTTTATTTTCAGAGTTCCGGATGAAAAAAATGAAGTTAGATATTTAACCTTTAAGTTATTAGTTTATCATTTCGCCTGTTTTGTATTCAATTAAGTATCTAGTGTAGCCTTCTGAAGGTTCGCTTTTAAAGTTTCATGTTCGTTGCCTAGCAACAAAGAGTGTATTATTTTGAATTTGACGTATGGCTGTCACAAAAGGTTACTGAACTGTTGCCGTGTTTGAATAGTTTCGCTAGTTTTTTATTTTTTTTCAGTATGTTGCACCAATTATAATCAATTGATTTTTCGTATTTGGAATTTATATGATTTTTTTCATTCATTTCACCCTCAAAAAAACTTGTTAAAAAAAGGTGTCAATAATTAATTGTCATTTTTATTTTTTATTTTTCACGTATAAAATATTAATAAAATTGTAGGGTATACTCCCACAAAAACTACGTAGCTGTGATTTTGTTTCAATGCTTTAGCTGCTATGGATTAGGAGAAAAACGATTTTGAAAGTTAAGGGAACACATTTTTGACATTATCTCTGTGACAGTTCAAGATAGAGGGCTGAAAGTTGGAGTGATTGCTAGTAATGAGGCGTCAAACAATTGACATTCACCAATTCAACTTTTCCTCACAGGGGCCACATGTCCTCCCTTAGCGTGCTAAACCCTTTCAGCTTGATACCTCCACGCGTTCCCGAGAAAAAGGGTCTTGACTACCTACGGTCTTCTTTATCAGGGTCCAGTTCACCAAATGATACTTTCCGAATGTAAATACTTAACTTGATGTTAAAAATGCCAAAATCGCTATAGGTGTGCTTTAAAAATTCGAGGGTTGCCCTTGATTTCTCTAAGATCCCATCATCAGATCCTGACTTGATTTCAATGGGACCACTTTGGAAGTACCTATGTCCTTTAGAACTAAAAAAAATTTTGAAATTCGACCCAATTGGCGGAGTTATAGCGTAACAAACATACAAAAAATATATACATTCGAATGGAGAACCTCATTCTTTTTTGAAGTCGGTTAAAATTAAATGGAATACGTTAAATAGTAGAGAACAGAAAACACATGCAGCAACTAGGCTCACCCGATCGTAACTTGCACTCTCTAACACACTCGTTTGTCCCATTCACTCCACAAAATCATCGGTCATTCTGTCCGCTCTTGTCCATCAAATCATTCGTCCGCAAAACCACCCGCATTCCCACATTCGGCCATCCTACAAACATGACTGTCCCCAGGCATCCTCTGAACAAAACGTCTTACATAGGTACATAACTGAATTTCAAGTCGATCGGACCACTGGAAGTGGGTCAAATGTAGCTTCCGAGGTTTGACCCAAACAAACAATAAATAAATAAATAAACAAACAGGGCAAGCTATTAAAGAAAAGTTTCTAAAAATATCGGCGAAATGTAAGCACTTGTGCAAATATTTCGAATAAAAAACAATATGAATTCTCATCCTCTTTGGTTCTGGCTGTTTGCTTCTGAAACCATTGCCCGCGCCGCGCGCGGCTAAAAAAAATGGCTGTCAGCGCGTTCATTCGCGGGAAATTCGGTGGACTTCGTATGTTGTGTAATTAAATAATAAAAAGCTTGACTAGTGTGAACAAAATTTAAACTGTATTATAAACCTTGTAAATAGTGTTAAATACTTAGTATGATTTTTTTAGTGTAAATAACAATAGGTAGGTAAACATAGTGATTAGTGTGGTGTGGATTTGGCGAGCGCTTTATCAAAGTTGGCTTCATTGAGGGGTGTGGTTCATAAATTGCTTTATTAATTTTGCACAAAAACGAATAAACCACACAATCAGATTGTCACTATATTATATTATCGAAGCTTTTATGACACATCATCAAAATCGCAACTTAAAGGTAAATATTCAAACGACATAGCTAGCCGTTGCTAGGCTACTCGGTCGGTCGGTCGGTAAAAAAAAACACGTTTCTTGTATGACGACCCCCTTTAATTTGTAACTTTATTTTATTTTTAGTATTTGTTGTTATAGCGGCCACAGTAATACATAATCTGTGAAAATTTCAAGTATCTAACTTGTACGGCTTAAGAGATAGAGCCCTGTGACAGACGGACGGACAGACAGAGACACAGCGGAGTCTCAGTAATAGGGTTCCGTTGGTACCCTTTGGATACGGAACCCTAAAAAAACAACTTATGACACAGTCATAGTAAACAAACTTAAAAAAGAATCTCTACCACCTTAGAAGTAAAAGAAATTTAACACATCGCCATCAAATAACCATCTTTACCATACAATGTTTTTCAACATTAAAAAAATATATAAGAGAAAACACAAAAAAAATAACCAAAAAAATGTCCGTGACGGTCTGACAGTACCTCATCATGGCAACCATAAGCGCTCCTGTCATACCAACCTCGTGAATTCATATGATGTACTTGCTCTCATCACTGGGCCAGGATTCATGTTATCAGCTGAAGAGGCAGTCTTTCCTGGTCCCTCTGAAGAACCGTCTATCTTTTCAACGTCGTATCGGTCATTGCCCTTCACTGCGACTACCTTGTAAGGCCCCAAAAACTAGCCTTCAGTTTTAAACAAATTCTATATTGAATAGCGGTGAAAGTTTAATTTCAAGTCCTGATATTTATCACATTTCTCTTCGTTCTATTGGTTAAAATCCAGGTTAAATTGGAAACGATACCGTGATATATTAATGATTTTCTTCCTGATTTTGTAATCTACGTTTAAATCCGGCCTCAACGGAGGGCGCTTAATTCGGCGCAGGCAGGCGCGGCCGCGGGGTAAGACCGATTACAGCTCATAAATCTCGGAATGGGACACGTTACCCATATGTTATGTATTCGATCCAGTTCAAGTGATATAGCGTTGATGATGCAGTTGTATTTTGCGCAACTAGATAGTATTGGTGAGTCATTACCCTGATTGTAATGTTAATAAAAAATAAAAAACTTTGATTAAAACTTCCAGTAGTATACCCTGAATTCCCTTAATCATTACTACCTGTGTGACCGAGCTTTGCTCGGGCTTAAACTCTTAAATAAGTGTTTTCCCAGAGATAAGACCAAGCTAGATCAATTTGCCATCCCAGAAAACCCTACATACCAAATTTCATCGAAATCGTTGGAGCCGTTTCCGAGATCCCCATATATTTAGGTATATATACAAGAATTTCTCAGTTAAAGGTATTAAATAGATATATATATTAAGAAGAAGTTATATTCCGGACACCCGGTAAAATAATGTGTCATACAAGAGCGGCCATTTTATATTCCTTCAGTCAAGTTAATACTGAACGTCTGTGGCAGGTACAAAACGAGAGGGGGTCGCGGTAGCTGTTCACTCGTGTCACCAGTTGGGCTGTAAATAGAACCATATTGCTCCCAAGATAATGTTAATCTCACTTTTACGTCGCTGGTATATCACTCAGACGGTGTCGAATAGCTGGCCAGGCTCATTGCATATTACATTTCTGTTTCGCGGCTAACCTCGCGGAATATTCTAATACACAAAAAAGAACGCGTGTTTTGTAAGCTCGTGGAATAATAAAAAGTGTTGCCACAATAGGCGAGGTTAGTTGCGTCGTCGCAGTCGGTTAGCGGTGTTGAATGGCGAACAAGTTGTCAAGTCAGTGTGAGTTTTTCAGCTAATAGGTATGTACATTATAACAAAGTTGTACGGTGAATTGGACGTACCTATATCTGTAATGCCGTGTAAATGTTATGATAAATAAAGCTCTTACTATTTTGTATTACATCGTTTACTGGCTGTGTACTGAGAAAACTTTTGACAATAGCGCTATGTCAATGTTCTTGTCAACGGGTAGCTTAGGGCATTTACACACCGCGTTTTTTAAACGCGCTATCGACGCGTTTGTATCGATATAAACGCGATACGCACGCAGGTTGCATGGCTGCTCTATGGAGAGAAAAACGCTCTGTCATGCGTTCCAAAAACGCGCGTCGACGGGCGTTTAAAAAACGCAGTGTGTAAAGGCTCACATGTTGGTCAACGGTTCAATGTTAGCATATGAGTCATTAGGTAGATATGCCTAAAAATCTCAATATAAGGTAGGTATGTGTACTTCATTCATCATTCATCATTCCAGCCTATATACGTCCCACTGCAGGGCAGAGGCCTCCTCTCAGAACAAGAGGGCTTGGGCCATAAGTTCCCACGCGGGCCCAGGGCGGATTGGGAACTTCACACGCACCATTGAATTGCTTCGCAGGTTTGTGCAGGTTTCCTCACGATGTTTTCCTTCACCGCAAAGCTCGTGGTAAATTTCAAATGTAATTCCGCACATGAATTTCGAAATACTCAGAGGTGCGAGCCGGGGTTTGAACCCACGACCCTCTGCTTGAGAAGCGATAGGTCAAACCACTAGGCCACCACGGCTTTTTCATGTGTACTTACTAGACAAATATGCATAGTACGAAAATATGCGAAAAAGTATAAAAATATGTACTTAACATTAAAATACATTACAGAAAAAATCTAAAACAAGTTAGGAAGGAAGTTACTTAATCAGTTTTTATTTATTATTGATATATTTCCTGGTGTGTGTTTTCAACTTTCCTAAGTTATTTTTAAACCACTGGCCCTCAGGTGCGAGACGCAATCAGAGAGTCACAACGAGTACAGAGGGCGAAACCCTTTCTTATCGAAAGCACTTATACTTTATCACTGTTCTTACCAGGATAAACAAATAGTACTTATATGTATGTTTTGAGATAAGTAATAATACTTTTTCTATCATATGTAAGCAGATATTGCTTTAGAGGTTTTGCGTCTGGTGCTTTTCTAGTTTTCATCTGTTTATTGGTTTACCTGCAGAGTTCATAAATCGTAGTGGAACGTGCTCATAAAATTTAACTTATAATGTTGACTACATTTAGGTAATTTTATTGATAATTTAGTCAAGAAATAAATTTTCGTTCCAGAATAGTTTGAAGGGTCTATAGTTTTATTAAAAGTAATGCTACGGCGGTGGGATAGGTGATAAACTTTGATCGTGTTTTTCCATAGCTTGGAGGCGTTTTCAGCAGGCTGAAATGCTGTTTCAGGTCGTTTCAGAGGATGCTCTATCTATGTTAGTTTATTAAAATTTCACCCAAGTTGCCGTCATTTTCAGGCGCCTGAAAACCTAAAAATTTTCCCCTCCTGTGGCTAGTGCGCCCGAAAAACTGGTGGTGCCGTTGGCCACTTTAATCACTTTAACTTCTGGAGACGATTCTCGAAGCCCTCTACCTTTTCGTTAAACCCGTTTATCCTGGACCTCAGCCATCTCCTTCTCTTCTTCTGGCGGAGTAAGCGGCATTTTCAATCCCACTTCTGACACCAAATGTTACGTTCTTAGGGTGGGTGCGTGAGATAGCACGATTAGAAAGAGACTGAGAACATTCTAGAAGGTGTGTGACAAGGATAGCCTATATGTATGTGTGGTCCTATTTCCGGAATATTCTAGTAACTGTGTGAGAGAGATAGCACATGAACTATTCGTTTCCGGAACATTCGAGATATAGGTATGACGTCCTAACTGGACTGTTCTCGAACTTTGTGGACCGATTCACTGGGAGTATTTTTGCATTACCTGAAATTAATTATGGCAATTATGCGTTACGGGGCAATGAATGTCTGTATTTTGAGAGAGTTTTGTCGTTCTGAAACATTTGTCCTCCCTTTTTTTCCGAACAAAACCGGACTACGCAACACTGTGGTTGCTCAATATTTTTATGGTACGGTTTTAAGGTCTATTAAATATGATTTTAATCTTAACTTTTCACGTTTTCACGCCCGTAATAACAGACTTCGAAAGTCACACTTAAAAACCTCACGCAATAGTGGCGTAGAAAGACAAAACTCGCAGGTTGCAGCGAGGTTGCAGCGGAGCCAGAGTTTCGAATGCGATACCGAGAGATAAACTTCGAAGAAAATCAAAGCGACTAGTGAGTGAGTTTTAGAGTGTGAAATTGCTGTGAACTGTTTTCAAGTGTTGTGTAAAGTAAAGCGACAGTGTGAAAATAAATCCCATTCTTATTCATCGGTGTTAAAAGTGCTTTTCAATCACGAACCCAGCCCCACGAACGTAACAGTAAGTATAGTGGATTGTATGTATTTATACAAAACAGTTTATCTTAGTTGGAGTTCTAATTAACCGCCTCACCTACTTTACTGCTAGTTAAAACAGTTTCGTTGGAGTCGCATAGCAGTCTTATCTAATCACACAATTTAATTATGATTGGTTTTTTGGAGTATTTTGGTATTTTTTATTTCAACTCCAAATTTTTTACTTTTACGGGTATCCCGTAAAACCATATCGAAAATAAAAACTGATTTGGAGCTGAAAAAAATACAAAAATATTCCAAAAACCAATCATAATTTGATTGTTTAGTAGCGACATCTCTTGTCTGGGACAGCGGTTAGTTCCGAACGAACGTGACGTCTCTCGATGAGAGTGAAACATAAATGAAAAGCAACCTGAAATTTGGTCTAGACTCCTGTCCAGCCGTGGTGTAGGAGTTATAGCACGCAGCACGGATTGCTGAGGACCTGGGTTCGATTCCCAGCGCTGGTCTCTTTTTCTGGTTTTTCTGTGCATCCTGTCTCAGTTTGTATTTTCGACACACAATTTAAGAAAAATATCTCCGGTGTTAAAAAAATCTATGATATTATATAAATGATACTGAAATGTAGAAAGTTGGAAATGTTTGTGTCGTTACAGAATAAATAATAGTACAGTCGTGAAATATAGGAATTAAAAAAAAATATATATTTT
Source organism: Choristoneura fumiferana (assembly GCF_025370935.1). Classification (NCBI taxonomy): domain Eukaryota; kingdom Metazoa; phylum Arthropoda; class Insecta; order Lepidoptera; family Tortricidae; genus Choristoneura; species Choristoneura fumiferana. The sequence continues at coordinate 10,395,263 of NC_133476.1, read as the reverse complement.
TATTCGACTGGATGGCAAACGAGCAAATGGGTCTCCTGAAGAACACGAATAACACGAAACGTACTAATACATGAATTTCGTTTTTATGTTATCATGTTGAAGCTCTACGAAAATTGGTAAAGATTAAATTCGATACATAATCCTCCTTAATCTTGTCAATAATATCATTTGGTAAGTAAATATTACGAGTCAGTACTTATTTCATTAAATAAATCGTCTTTTTTGCTGACGATATTTAATTATTATAGGTTTCAATATAGTCAGTTTTTGTGCGAAAAAGCACTTTCGAAAGGATCAAAATCTTTTGTTTGTTAGAACTTAATTTTTAGGGTTCCGTAGTAAACTAGGAACCCTTATAGTTTCGCCATGTCTGTCCGTCTGTCTGTCCGCGGGTAAGCTCAGAGACCGTTAGTACTAGAAAGCTGTAATTTGACATGAATATACATATCAGTCACGCCGACAGTGGTACATAAAAAAAAGAAAAAAAAATTTTAGGGTACTTCCCATAGACGTAAAGTGGCGGTGATTTTTTTCTCGACTAACCCTATATTGTGGGGTATTGGATAGGTCTTTTAAAACCATTGGGGGGTTGCTAAGACATTTTTTTCTATTCAGTGATCTGTTTGCAAAATATACTCAGTCTTGAACATGAAACTACCGTGAGACTCACTCATATTAAATATAATGACCCGGATAACTCACGTCTTAAATCGAGTTTAGCTCGACATGTTTCGGGCTAATCCGTAGCCCTTCGTCTTCGGAGCAAAACTCCGGGCTCCGGGCTTCGGGCTCCGAAGACGAAGGGCTACGGATTAGCCCGAAACATGTCGAGCTAAACTCGATTTAAGACGTGAGTTATCCGGGTCATTATATTTAATATACTCAGTCCATAATTCCGAGCTGTAAAAATAGGGTTTACAGATGTTTCCCCAAAATATTGTATGGATGTGTTGGTTTTGTTACGATTTTTTCTTAATAATTTTCGTTAAAAATTTTGGGAACACATCTGGAGACCCTATTTTACAGCTCGGAATCAATATTTATCCGCAGTTTGTATGAGAAAATCTCATTAGGTACACTCGAACCAACTGTATCGAGAATATATATAAGAAACCTTATATATATTAATTATATTATATATATATTGATATATATATATATATATATCTATAAGAAACCTTTTCGTAGAAAAAGTCACAGTGACATCGCATTGCTTGACAAGGGAATTTATTATGACACACTGTGAGAACGTTCTACGGTGGGTCAGCTTGACCATAAACATAATATTACTAGCGTAAATAGACATATAGTGGTGCGAGTGAAGAAACCGATCCTTACGGCATAAGCTATGTATGGGAAAGAGAAAAATGACAAAATGACAGCGTGACCCGTTTTGAATCAGTGAGCCTCTTTAGCCTCCTGTCAAAATTGTCGTCGTGTTTGTTTTGTGTTTATTTCTGCAATCCTTTCGATTTTTTGCATAAAACGGTAGGATTCCAGAATGGTGTCGTGTTCTGTGTTAAGTTGTGTTACAACCTACTGCCATAACCCAAATAAACATAGGTACATTCCACAGGTAAAAATGATTGTACAAGTACCATTTTCATAGCTGTTATTTTAATTGAATGTATTCTCAAATTTACTTACCTATTAATATGCTAATATGAAGCGGTAAACAGTCTATTTCATAATATGGCTTGATTTCTAATAATTATGTGTTATAAAAATATATTGTATCCGTGAACTTGAGCACTTACGGCGTAGAGTTTGAATATTTTTTATCGATACCTTTATCGATATTCTTCCAATAAAGTTTTGTCAATTTAGCGATAATTTTCATACATTTCGTTCGAGTCATTTTTAATATTGAGATAACAATTGGACTTTTGTGCCACGCTAACTAAAAATACCTTAAGTTTTCATTAAAGCTAAGTAGGTACGTATCTTGTTTGTGTTTTATTCATAGCTTACTATTTACACTCTGGACATACGAATAAAGGTACCTAACTGTCTAGTGTAAAGTTAACGACGAGTGACATGAGTAGAAGTGTCAAATATTTGCTGGCATTTTTTTAAAATTTAGAAATGTTTATGAAGTTTCTAGTACCTACTTTATTTGTAATGTGTACCTTGAGTACCTATATGACGATACCGGATATATGGGGATACCGGGTATACAGGTTATCGACTACTAATATTTAGCAGTGAGGGCAACTCTAAAACTCACACAGACATTTACAAATTTACACAGACAGGCCCATCTCACTTTCGGTCACGCTGTCAAGCAAGGTCTGTATGTCTAACTAATATTAGGTTTATGGTCTTGACAGACAGGCAGACAGACGGACGAAAAGTGATCCTATAAGGGTTCCGTTTTTTTCCTTTTGAGGTACGGAACCCTAAAAAGACGAATAAATCCGAAACTACTAAATGAAAATGCCGCTTCTTTTTGAAAATTGTTGCGATGTGACTTTAACAAATGTAGCTTTATGAAATGCGAAGAGATATAAAACTCATTGTGAAATTTATGAGTGGTTGACATAAAAATGCGAGGCTTTCACGAATGTGCAGGTCTGCCCTGGGCACAATCTCAGGGTATACGCGCTCATTTGAATTCTAGACTCGACGCTAGAGAATTCTAAATTTCAAACGGCAAACGGAAGTCCATTACACACCTACCCACTTTATTTTCTTGCTCAATGTTTTATTCATGCCCAGCATTAATTTAACTAGCTTTCCCTTTACAAGGACATCCTACAATATTTTGTTATATTATGTGAAAATGTAGTGCCTTAAATTTAAAACAAAATTATGAAAAGTCTGTTGTTCCGCTTTGAGGATTTCCTTGTTATTATCCGCAAGGCTACAGTGATGACAAAATAAATAATACCTAATATGTGAAACATAACCGGCAAAAATAAGTGGAGAATGTTGCAGCTAAAATACTAGAGATAAAAGTAAAACTGAAAATAAATTTTAAGTATGTATTCGTGCCCAAACAATAATAGGCTTATGATCACGTGAGTGCACGTGTGTTATGAAGGAAATGTCAAAGTAAAGTTTCCTCGCGCTCAACGAAGTCGGCGTAGACACGGCCGTCTGGTAGCAGATTGAAGATGCCAGTTAAATTGAGTTGAACGTACATTCCTCTCATGGCATTCCGTTAAGACTGTTCTTGCTAAGCTGTTTATCCGTCTGAGAGATGTGATGCGGGAGAATGTGCGATTCTTTTTCACAACAGCTATATTTTTGTTTAGTCTCGTTTAGCAACAATCTTACAACGTCAAAGATTTTACCAAAATACATCACCTAATTGGCGTGGGCAGAAACAAACAAATGATCGGGTCAAAAGCTCCATTTGACCTCTGCATAAAAATGAGAGCGCGTTTTCGTGTAAAATTTATGACATCAAAATAAATCTCGTGCATGATATTGATGAGTTTTGCTATCATTTTGGGTATTTTGAAAAAAATATGTGTATTTCCCAATAGGGGCCGTTGGATACGGACATGAGCTGTGTGATATATTTTGCGGCTGCGACGCGCCTGATCCTGATCGGATGTGATAGCATCCCAGCCTCATGAAATACGACGTGGCATTTCAGGCCTCTTTCACCGATCTACGGTTCGGTTCGGTCGGAGCGGCTGATTTGAAAAAAAAAACATAAACGCTAATCGCGTACTAAACATAGCTACCTATAAGCAGAAATGGGCTCCGGTATAATGTCTAGAATTACCTGTATTAAAGTTATATTAAAATATATTTACTAATGCTTTGTATTTAGCGTGTTCAAATTAATGTGATAGCTTAATTCAATAATTATGATTTTAGTAACACTGAAGCTCGCCTACAGTCATGAATAATAGTTTCATTGCCGATGTATTGTCAGATTTGAATGAAATCAAGCAAGAGCAGTAGTCTGGTAGCTATATTCGCGATGCAATAGACACGTGAGTGTTACAAAGAGTACTACAGATATATCTAACATTAGATAAACATTCAAATAATAATAGAAAAACTTTTTATTTCTCGCCAGCAATTTCTGAAAGGACGGGTTAAATTTTTGCTATAACGACGACACTCTTAAACTCGCGCAAAACGATAAATCTGAATTATAAAACTTTTAGGCATCTAAATCTTGATTAAATTGCTTTGGGAACTATTTCATATTTCATTCCGGAACGACCATTTTTTCTGCGTTCATTAACGAATTGGGTTTCGCTTGTTCGAGAATGGTCGTCTAATTTTGGTGCCAAAGATGATTTGCTAAATCATAATTGATTGACAGATAAACTGAATGATGCTGTTTTTATCATTGCTCATAGTTTTACAAACCAAAGTACCGGGGCACGTCCAGATAACGTAGATAGGTGATAATTTTAATTGAAAATATTTTAAGTAAACCTATACCAAATAGTCTATCTATTGTTCGTCTACCTTGAACAAAGTAAAAGCAAATACGATCTGTACAGCAATTGTTAACATTCCTTATGAGTGCAATTTAAATTTGTAATGCTTTATAATACCTTCTATAGCCAACGCCAGCAAGGGTCATGGCTTTACGGATTCTCGTAGTTGGCGACCGCTAACAAGTTGTTTAGTTAGAAGAGCAGTTAGTTAACTGCAAGTTATCCTGATTGTTGTAGCTTATAGCCCCTTAATATCATCAAACATTAAACAAAAGCATCGGCAAACAGGAAGCACGGTCGTGCTGATTAACGACCGAGGGCCAAGGCCGAGCCCTGCGCCCTAGAGACAGAACGAACCAAATAATTAATTAAATAATACTTATTACTTTCACAGGTAAATTGTGCAAATTAACAATTTCATAAAAAACTCAAGATAATATTTGAAAACTGTGTATTCTTTTTCTTCTGCCGTTTCCTTTCTCTTCTTCTTAGACTTTACTCGTTTCTATCTCTATAACGTCGAAGTTGTTGAACCCGTATCTATATTTAGATCCCCATCTCCATATAGTTTCAACCTAAAACCGCTAGATTATCATAATGTAACTATCTGAGGGTGTTGTATTAGTTGCTGCAATATTCTTAGAAATATAAACAAGCTCACTCTGATCAGAGCGAGTTTCGCCCATTTCGATAAGAGCTTTGAAAACACAGCAAAAAAGTTTATAATAAACTCGATAGTGAGTTATGGAAATGTAAGGACCTGGTGTTATTTCAGCGTAAACTAAATGCATACTTTATAAAGATAACATTTTATTCCATAAAGGAATTTTATGCAAAAATACTTTTTGACTACCTACGAGTAGCTAGATAAGATAATGTAATGTGGTAATTGATTTTGTATAAAATTATCGAATTATTAAGTATAAAATCCCCTGTAAATTTATTGTAAATTGTATTATATATTGACTTGAACAATTTATTTAACCATAATTTTTAAGCTTTGTTTAAGAGCGTTTATACTTGCATTTTTGTTACTTTTTCTCGATTATTCCATAAAAATTAATGAAAATTAAAATGTGGTCTGTTAGAACTGTTCTTCTAATATGTCTACTCCAATAATTATTTGTAATAGACTTTTATATTCTTTAAAAATTAACAAATGTTTATCAAGGGTTTTTAAAGAAAATAAAAGTCTATCACGCATAATTCTTGGAGTAGACACTTTTAAGAACAGTTTTATCAGACCACATTTTTAATTTTCATTCAATTTTTATGAAATAAACGAGAAAACTAACAAATATGCCACGTTACCAGCTCAGCAGGTATAAATAAACGCTCTACTTGTATTATTATAAAAAGGTAACAAAATCTATTTGCACGCATTTGTGTTTAAAAGCAAATAAAATATTTGTATTTGTATTTCAATACAAATTATAGGTAGAGTCATTCACGATGACGCGTGCCGTGGTTCTGATTACTGTCATTAATGTCTAATTTTGACAAATACAAGCGTTTTCGTGGATGGCACTAGGTATAACCAAGTTTATTTGAAAACTAAGTTCAAGTTAAGTATAAGTTAGGTTAACTGAAATAGTAAGGTTAGGTATTACTTAGTAGCGGGGATAAGGAAGTTCCTGTTATCTCTTCGTTGAACTAAAGGACATCAGGGTTAACTCGACGTTATTACGTTGACTATCTATTTATAGGCTCTCTGAAAACAATCAGGAATTGCGGCCAACTTCCACGCAATTTACTTGTGTACAAGTAACTAAGCGTAGACCCTCTTCTAAGTTTCGTAGTTCAAGTCAAATAGTTATTGTTCGTATCTTAATGCGGACCGTAACCAGCCACAGCAGTGCTCCACTACCATGTTTAATGTATTCCCCTTACATTCACTAATTAATAAAAAAAGGTAAGGTATATAATGTACAAAGGGTATAGTTAACTACAGGCAAGATGTCGCAAAAATAATCGTCTCTTGTTTGGGTTATATTATTAGGGGCTGTTTCACCATCCAATGATTAGTGTTAACTGGCGGTTAGGTGTGATGCCGTCTCTATTTGTTTTGTTCGAATAGACGGAGACGGCATCACATTTAACCGTCGGTTAACGCTAATCAATGGATGGTGAGACGGCCCCTTAGTATTACAAATTATAGTCAGTTAATTTTTTTGTCATAATAATTTTTTTTCACGGTTTTTACTATAAATAATCTTAAATATAATAGTTTAATGTCAACTGCTCGTTACCTTTTACGAAATATGGCTTTTCCCGATGCAGAGACGTTCGTTATTGAGGAGTTCTGGTGCTTCACTACCCGTTCTATTCTACCATATGCATTACGAGCAGCATAAAATAAATTGCTTAGCAACTGTGTTAAAGTAATTGAAATTGTAATTGAAAGTGAAGTACTTGTTATTGAAGTAGCTCCGGTGGTCAAATGTGGTCTTTATCATCAGTTCCACTTCACCAAATAATAATTTTCAAGAGCAAATGCACAAGTTACTACTAAATATATGCAAATGGGATTACTAATGTATGGGCAAAAAACTTTTCCCAAAGTATCACATCCCTAAATATTTTACTCAAATTATCATTTGGCAAAAAAGTATTTGCCAAAAAAACTTATCGCAATATCAGTTAATAATATTTTTTTTGGCAAATTATTGTTTCACAAATATTACTTAACTTAGTCATGTTTCATATTACCAAGTATTATTTAGTAAAATGTATCGTTTGTCATAACGTACTCTTCCCAAAATATCGCATAACATAATAACCTACTTTTCTGGGAGCAGTTCCTTTCTGTGGGGGGCGTAGTTCTAACCTAACCTAACCTACTTTTCTGATAGCAGTTCGTTTTTGCGGGGGACGCAGTTTTAACCTAACCTAAGCTAATTTTCTGGTAGCTGTTCGTTTCTGAGGGGGACGCAGTCTAATCTCATCTACGTTTCTGATAGCAGTTCGTTTTTGTGGAAGATGCAGTTCTAACCTAACCTACTTTTCTGGTAGCAGTTGGTTTCTGTGGTTGGTTTGTGCGAAATGTCATTTGTACAAAAAATTTTTTGGAATAAAATATTAGCCAAAATAATATGTTTGCTTAATAACGTTTGTCGTAATATTTGAAGAGTTCCCTCGATTTCCCTAGGGTCCAATCATCAGATCCTGATTTAGTGCTTATGGGACCTAATTGAAGGCATTCCAAAACGAATGAACAAAAAAATTTTCAAATCGGTTTTTACATGACGGAGTTCTGAGGTAAAACATTAAAAAAAATACAACCGAATTGATAACATCCTCCTTTTTTTGAAGTCGGTTAGTATACAACCGAATTGATAACCTCCTCCTTTTTTTGAAGTCGGTTAGAAATCATGATATTCCACGATGACCATTGTGAAGCGAAGGTTCACGATCAATAAACACTGTTACGTAGTTTACTGATACAATAACGAATAGGTACTAGACTTTATCTATCCGTGGCTTTACACACATAAACGCGTTGAATTGAAATTCCGGGATATTACTAAATTTCCATGGAAATTCCCAAAAATACATCATGGATTTACTTAATGTTTTCTTATAAGATATCCGTGTCCGGAATATTGGGATAAAAGTAGTCTGTGTTATTTCAAACGTTCAGCTATCTACCTACATAGTAATCTAAATACTATAGAGCTATCTAAATACTCTTGTCACTCGTGGTAAATACCTATATTGCGTTAGTAAATATATCCTTACATAACTACTGTAAGAAGACGTGAATGGTGTTTAAATTTTTGGGAACTGTTAAAAGCATTATTGAGTGATTTTATGCTTTGCATACCTACACAGTTAAGTCCTCCTTACCTGTTAACACTGATAGAGCCACAGGACGAGCTATCATAGCTAGTGTCACAACACAGGTATCGTCGTAAAATGATCAAAATGACTATACCATAAGTATCCACATTATTTTTGTGCCAATAAGTAGGCACCAACAAATTTGTAAGCAGGCTTAGCTTAAAATCCACCTGCCAGATTACTGCGTTCATCGAATATTTTGTAAAATTGGATTATCATATACAATTATATTATATGTTTCGATTAGGTTGCCCATCAAAATGTACTTGCTAGTATTTTAATAAGTACATTTTTGGAAAGAATTGGATACATTTGTTATATAATGTATGCTCTATTTCACAGAAATGGTATCTCTACGTTACTTGAAAAGATGGATAAAGATAATCAGGTACAAAAGTTTTAAAATATAATAGAAAAGGATGAATTTTAAGAATACCTAAGAAGGAATTCTCGCCACTGTGTTACTGTGCTGTGAATATGAATATAAAAAGTGATCCCAAATTCGGAGAATAAATACCAGAAGGACGGCATGATACTTATACGTGCTTGCCCAGATTTTGTTACCAAATATTCTCCGAAATTGGGATTACTTTTTATATTCGTATTTATAGCAATGGGTAACAAGCACTGTAACACCAGAGATGAGAATTCGTCCTTTTTATACGGTCACTCAGTAATTTGCGTCCGTTTTCATGCTTATATAGGCGCGGTGGGTGGGGTCCTCTTCCGTTATCCTCCCTAAGTGAAGAGGAGACTAAAGGGCTCGCTTCAGTTTTTGGGGTAATCCTTTTGTTTTCATATTTTATTAAAACTAATGGATATGCAATCTTGGAAAAACTTCAGTGCCTTTTATCCTTAAACGAGTAATTCTTGTATATTTATTTAAATCGGGATATCGGAAAAGGCTAGCTAACGATTTCGACGAAATTTGTGAGGGCTTTTGTGGGCGATCAATCAATTTAGCTTGGTCATATCTCTTCGAAAACGCGTGTTTTTGAAAAAAAAAACGATTTTAGTAAAAAAATTATAACTCTGTCAACAGCGTGATGATTCAGCGGTATAGTGTCGGACTTGGAAACCGAAGTTGTGAGGTCAAAGTCGGACTGGTTTTTTTGTTATATATTTATTTAATTATACAGAAGACCGAGGAGTAGATATAATCGGCCACTATGTTTAGCGTTTGTGGACTATGAAAAAGCCTTCGATTCAATCGAGACATGGGCTATATTGCAGTCCCTTCAGCGATGCCATATTGACTATAGATACATCGAGGTGTTAAAGAGTTTGTACAGCAGCGCCAGCTATGTCGATCCGGTTACAGGACGAGAGTACACGACCAATCCAACTGCAGCGAGGTGAGACATTATTTCTCCGAAACTGTTCATAAATGCGTTGGAGGACGTTTTCAAGCTTTTGGACTGGTACAGGTTCGGCATCAATATCAACGGCGAGTACATCACCCATCTTCGTTTTGACGATGATATAGTCATAATGGCGGAGTCGCTGGAGGAGCTCAATACTATGCTAAGTGACCTCAGTATCGTCTCCCAACAGCTGGATCTTAAGATAGAGAAGACTAGAATCTTTGACCAGTGTGTGTTGCCAGTGATGACTTATGGCGCTGAGACGTGGTCCTTTAATGTTGGCCTCTTAGAGAGGCTCAGAGTCACGCAACGGGCTATGAAGAGAGCTATGCTTGGTGTTTCTTTGCGCGATAGAATCCGGAATACGGAAATTCGTCGAAGAACTGAAGTCACTGACATAGCTGGAAAAATATGCAAATTGAAGTGGCAATGGGCAGGCCACATCGCTCGAAGAACAGATAACCGTTGGGGGAGAAAAGTTCTCGAGTGGCGACCGCGAACCGGAAGACGAAGCGTTGGCAGGCCTCCCACCCACTAGGTGGACTGACGACATCGTGAGAGTGGCGGGAAATCGGTGGATGCAAGTGGCGAGTTGTCGTTCATTGTGGCGTTCTAAGGGGGAGGCCTTTGTCCAGCAGTGGACGCCTTCCGGCTGATGATGATGATGATGATGATCTATTTAATTTACATTTTTCTTAACAGTTGGGCCCGTAGACACCCACAACTTCACGAGGAGTGCGGGTGCGTAGCCTGTCTAGAAGACTAAGTTGGAACACCTCAATTGTGCCAGTGATTTACCGAAACTGACTGGAAACTAGTAGCTATTATGGGAGTGTTACTAAAATATGCTGGAATAGTCATAAATCTGCTAATGAATCCAAAATACGTACATAAAGTGTATAATTTACACGAATCACCCTACATCTCATGTTATAACTATTAACAATGTAACTTTTTGCCAATAAACATTATTATTATTATTATTAATTTGCGAATAAAAACGGGCTGTTTAAATTTTTTATATAATTTGCTACGAAATGTATGAAATGTTTTGTACAGTCACCAGCATTAATATCGGCCACAGCGGAGCGTGCAAAAATATCTGACACGTCCTTCCGGCGCTAGAAATAGAGTCGTATCAGATATTTATGCACGCTTATTTTGTCAGATATTGGTGCTGGTGACTGTAAGTGTAAAAACTGCGAAAGTCATATTTAATATGAGTGAGTCTCATGGTAGTTTCATGTTCAAAACTGCGAAAGTATTTAAAATGCTAATAAATCAATTGAATACATATCTATTTCAAAAAACACTATCTATCAAAAACATGACAGACATGGCCTAACTATAAGGGTTCCTAGTTGACTACGGAACCCTAAAAAGTGTCAACGTACAGATCTTTACACTCACGAAGAAGCGCCCCTCAACAGCTTATCAATGTCAAAGTTCAATGTGCAATAGTACGAATAAACCTCATACTTACATACTTGTCTTAGAGTGCGTGACTGACGGTACGGACACCAAAAAAATTACATGTTTGAGCCACCGTAAGCCACGCACACATAGACGTCGTGCGGATGCGTTTACAACTACAATTATAAAATGTAGAGGGGTGCTCCTTCGTGAGTGAACAGATCTGTAACATGTAAGTATGATTTCGGAGTTTTGTAAGAATTACCCTAGCTAGCTAGTATAACACATTGAAGATGAATTGAATTTGAAACGAGAACTCTTCCTAGCATTTTGACTAGGTACACACAACGTTTTCCCGAGATCTAAGTAGGTATAGTAGGTACTATTAGTACTGGCTACGGCTCTCTATTGTTTGCGCTTTTTATTTAGGATTGCTATTGCTTTTAAGTTTAAGCTGAAAATATTAAAATACATACTCAAGTCTGCTACCCCTTGCAGTGAAAAAATCAAACTTCTGCGTCAATGCGTTTTCATACAAATCATCGTAACCGAAAAATCTATAGGGCACTTCTGGTTGTCCTACAAACTTGTGGCATGAAGTATTAGCACAATCAATAAGAAAAGTATTTTTTTTTAGGATTCCGTACAAAAAAACGGAATACTTAATAGGATCACTCGTGCGTCTGTCTGTCTGTCTGTCCGTCCGTCGGTCACAGCCAATTTGCTCCGAATCTACTGGATCAAATCAGGTGAAATTTGGTAGGATACTATGGTAGGATGGTGTAATCCTATGACCCAACCACAGATGTGCAAAGTAATTTATTTTTTAAATAAGGGTCATTTTCGGGGGACAAATTAGGAAATTAAAAAAAAGTATTGCTAACCTTACTGTGTCATAATAACAAATGAAAGGTCTCGTTATGAGGATTTCAAATATATTATTGTTTTTATTGTAAAATAAATACGTAGTTTTGATTTTATTCATGAAAGAAGACGAAAATTTACCATCAATGAAAAAAATACAAAATATAGTTCATTGCTTGTAAATTATAGGAAAACCTATAAGAATTCTTGAAAATAAAGTGGCAACCTCAATATAATACGTTCACTTAAGGAAAATAGTTCATTGAAACACCACTAGCTAGCGCTAGTTGTAGTTAACTCGCATCTTACTGTGAGGATTTCAAATATGGATCGGATATCAAATATGTAACACCGGATAGTTAAGATAAAAAATTAAGAAAAAACTTGCAAATTTATATTGACAAGTTTGGTTTAGTTTAGAGCTTTTAGATTAGGTAATGAATTAAAAGGATATGGACCTACACAAAGTAACGCCTGATTAAATAAATCTTTTAAATATTGTTTTACAAGATAATATTTGTAAGATTAATCCTATGGCTGTTATGTCATAATGTCGAACAAGAACCGGTCAGGCTTCAAAGACCTATTGTAGACAAAAAGTTCAAGAAGGAACACGTAAATAAAACAATAAAAAAAAAAACGTGAAGAAGATAAATATGAAGTAAGCCAGATAACATAATTCGGTTATTTCCATGAAGTTTTATTACAAATGGGACGCGAACAAATTGTGCCTCTTATTTTTTGTCCAACTCACATCGTCGGTGTGGCGATAAATTGTGTCGAGACACGGTCGAGGGACTAGGACAGATCCTCCAAATCCCGATATCGAATTTATGGACTTTTTACACTCATTGATAGGGCGAAAGTTTCACGCGACCAGTTTTTCCTTTTTTTCCCAGAAAATACATAAGTTTTTAACAATGACAATCAACTTATTAGCAGTAGATAACAATATCTCAATTAAGTCTCTAATAATGTTAATTTGATTGCTATTGACAGGTTTAAAAGCTATTCTGCAGTCTCCTGAGAGAGTATTTAAAGGCGCGCCACCACGTAATTAGGCCTACAATTTTTGCATCGTGAACACTGCCTTGTCATTACTAATAATTAAAAAGTTTGGAGGGTTTTTTCTAATTTCTTCGTTGAAAATGTTCGCTCCTAAATGAAAACGAAACATTGCAAAACATTCAATAAGTATCTTCTTAATGGATATTTGACGAGTCATGAAGACAAAATTTGTATATATTAAAAAAAACATTTTTATATTTACTTTCATTGACTAGCAAAACTTCCCGAGAAATAACCTGCCTCAAGTTGTGTCGTCTCGTCGTGGTTCACGATAGTTAATCGCCACGATTAGCGGTTGCTTTCTCAAAAATGTTTTCTAATTATACCGCCACTCTTTCCAGCACCCAGTAAGTAATATTCTTTATTTATTTAGGTGACTATTGATATGTGAATCCTATTTTACATAAATTATGTTATTTAGATCAAGGAAAAATATTTTTTCCCACATTTCAAATAGAAAGAAATCCATATACTGCAACAAAATCAGTCAATATATCTATATTTTCATCATTCCCTATTCGAAGGATTAGCTGGGCTGGGCAATGAATTTCCTTAAAAATTTAAGAGAAGTTACGCGACTAAACAACTTGCAAGTAGTACGCGCTCTACTGACTTCCAGAAATAAGTATGCAAATTTAAATATGCTCGAAATACATTCTGTGATATTTAAAGAACATTGAGCCAGTAGAAAGCATTATTTCGTCCAAAGAGAAAGTTTGAATTTTGTAAATTTAACGAAACACGTGATTATTTACTGCAAATACACAAGTTATGACTTTAGCTAAGAGACATTGTTTATTTTAGTTAGGCTTATTTTAGGACTAAGTATAGGTACATTTTCTTACAATATTTTAGTTTTTTCTGTCAATAATATTCACATATTTTGAAAATTTTAATACATTATCCGGGTCGTACTAATAAATTATAAGAAAAAACTTGTAGAGTGTAGAGTTGCTTAAGAATGTTAACAAAACAAGTTGATTCACGATGGGTGCCCTGTCAGGGTAGAGCAGCTTAAATTATTATTAAAAACTCAAATGACTACGAAGTGCTCAAAAAAATAATAAATATTTACGAGCATTCGTAAAATGTGGTAGTGCCATTAGAATTCCAACTGTAACACGAGTATTTGTTTTCCTTATTGTATTGTATCAGTATGTGGTGCACGAACAAGCAAAAAGCAAAAGACTGTGGAACTCGAGACGGAGACAGGATTACGATTTCATTTAAGTCGCGCAGCCCGAGATAACCGATAGAGCTGATACTGAGGCACTTTTTAGCAACATCTAAATCTAATTGTGCATTCCGATACACCCTTTAGCAATATTCGAAAGTTACTCGAGTTAGCCGGAGTTGCTTCTATATTAATTAAGTAATATTAGTTATATACGTGAGGAACTATTCGGGAAAGGTAATTGGATAACAGTTGTAAACTCGCTAAGCCCGAGCGGCATAAAGTTGTCTTGGCACATACAGTCGGCGACCATTTAATACGATTGACTTTGATTAGGCGGACACGGAAATGATGCATGGTATGTTCCGTGAAATGACTCTGTTTTAAAAAAAAATCAATACATTTAGGAAATGATTAATGCACAGATTTATAATCAAAATCATCTTTCGTTGAAAGCTTTTAGGCTTTAATTTTTTTGACGACCAGATGGCCTAGTGGTTAGAGAACCTGACTACGAAGCTTGAGGTCCCGGGTTCGATTCCCGTGTCGGGGCAGATATTTGTATGAAAATACGAATGTTTGTTCTCGGGTCTTTAATATGTATTTAAGTATGTATCTATCTATATAATTATATTTATCCGTTGCTTAGTACCCATACCACAAGCTTTGCTAAGCTTACTTTGGGACTAGGTCAATTGGTGTGAATTGTCCCGTGATATTTATTTATTTAATGTTTTTGGTAGGTCACTGATAGTCAGAATCAGGAGCCTAGAAAGTTGAAATATGTCCGACACTTAAAAGTTTTGAGAATATATTTAGAAAACTGTAGTAGCCACAATTAAATGCTAAAAATGCGCAACAATGTGATTGTCATTTATTGGCCGAAGAATTGAAATTAGAGCGTGGGTTGGCAGCTTGGCAGTAAGTAGTGGGTAGTGGGTTCAACCGGCGCGGCGCGCGGGCCGCTGAGCGCCGGCGGGCCGAGCCGCTCGCAGCCACTCCACTCCACTATGACACCGGTCGCTGCGCGGCTCGCCCGCACCGTCGCATCCACGACTCGCGCCGCGTAAATAATTCTGGACACGACACTCCCGCGCCAACAAAATTAGGAAATGTTGTCGTCTACTCGACTTCATCCCAGTGGCCTCGTTAACATTCAAAACAAGATTTTCGAATAAACAACCGAAAATGAACTTTTGCTAATGTTGATATTAATGTCCACTTTCAGTTTGTGATCGCAGTGATAAAAACAGTTTCAGTGATGGTAATATTTGGGTAATCCACCTCTACGCGCAGTTAATTCAAAGTAAGTCAGTACCTTAACACAAAAAGCTTAAAGTTTCACATACATTTCAATTATAAGAAAAACTATGTATACTTATTGTCATTCGCATTCTATTTTCGATGTAGGTACTTCCTAAATTCATTTTTGATCAACCTCTTCAAAGAATGTTTGTTGAAAGCAAATAATAGAAGGTCGCGGTTTATTTTTCCAGTAGCGATAGTAGTCAGATAACGTATAGTAGATAGGTACTAATCAACTCAACATTAGGTACTACGGCGATACCATTTTTCAAATGAAAAGTAAAGTTGTCATGGAAATACTCACATAAAGATAGCTTTCGCCTCTAAGCTAAAGAAATTGACAAGACGTTTTCACCTTTCTATTCCGTTGGCTTTCAAAGGTAGTGGATAGACCGATGTCTCAGCTGTCATCGTCCAATCCACTTACCTTTAATATTTTACTGGAGGTAAAGCCTATTCATGAACTTGTCTCGTCAAAGTGTATTCATGTAGCTAATGCTACTCGACTGATCGAATGAGGGCTATCGCGAATGAATTCGCCGCTAGAGGCGCTAGTGTAGCGTGAGGTCTCCGAAATGTCAAATCTCATAGTTTTTGGGTGAGCTACGCGGGTTTATTTAGAATTAGAATAATTTTGTGAATATTTTGCAATATCTGTAATTAATTATGGCAAATATGCGTTCCGGAGCAATGAATGTCTGTGTTTTGAGACAGTTTTGTCTTTCGGAAACCTTTGTCCTCCCTTTTTTCCGAACAAAACGGGGACTATGCAACACTGTGGCATGCTCGATATTTATATGGTACGGTTTGAAGGTGTATTAAATATGATTTTAATCTAAACTTTGTTTCCACGCCCGTAATAACAGACTTTCAAAACCATACTTAAAAACCTCACGCAACAGTGCGCCATCTAGTGAGACAAAAAACGATAGCCCTCATTGGTAAACAGAGATCCGGCCGGGGTGACCATGTAAATAAATGAAATTTTGTCGCGGTTGTGAATCCAAGTGAATTTATATGTATAACCGATTTATAAATAAGTACGTGATTCCTTAATGAAACAGTTTTTTTAACATCGTCTTCTGCTCATTAAAATACTTAGTAAAGAAAAAGTTTAAAAAGTTGGAATACCTACACTGATAATATAACCTCACATATATTTTACCTAAAATGATTATTTAGAATAGGGTAATTCCGGGGTAGATGGTCGTAAGGGAGAGATGGCCAATCGAAATAATTCATTGAAGCGTCGACTTTACGCCGCCAGTTACCGTTTAGTTCAGTTTCTAGCATTTTGGGGGAAAAAATCGAAAATTGTTTTGTTTTGTCAGGTACAAATCTTTTTAAGAGTGCTCATGTTTTACATGGTTATGATGCTAGTTTCTTAAATTTATGATGGGTTTAGTATTTGTTGCAAAGTATAAGAGTAGTTTTTTGTTCTAAACCCAAAATAATGCATGTCGTGCTTTTACTTTTTTTTTATCTACGTAAGGCCATCTCCCCGTGGAAAAAGTAGAGATGGCCAATTTATTTCAATAAGTATGTAATAATTATACCTATAGAAGCTTTCTGAAAAGTATCAGGTAGTACTGAAAATGTGCCATTAATTATGTTACCAGTAAAAAATAAGAAACAGCAAGTAAACGACAGTGATTTTGAAAACAGTTTTCGTCGAAGACTGGCTTCAGTGCAAAGAGTGCCAGATTTGGACACATGAAAATTACACTGGGTTTGGAGACACGTGTTCCTAAAAAAATATATATTAAAATATAGACCAAAAAGTAAGCTTAGAATGAGGGCTATCGTTTTTAGTCTTTCTAGATGGTTTTAAAGTGTGGCTTTCAAAGTCTGCTGTTTAGATTAAAATCATATTTAATACACCTTAAAACCGTACCAAAAATATCGAGCAGCCACAATGTTACGTAGTCCCGTTTTGTTTGGATAAAAAGGGAGGACAAAAGTTTCCGAAAGAGAAAACTGTCCCAAAACACAGACATTCATTGCCCCGTAACGCATAATTGCCATAATTAATTTCAGGTAACGCAAAATATTCACAAAATTATTCTTATTATAAATAAACCCGAGTAGCTCACCCAAAAACTATAAGATTTGATATTTCGGAGACCTCACGCCTCTTCGCCTCTAGCGGCGAATTCATACGCAATAGCCCTCATTGTGATATGGCTATCTTACCCCTACTGCTATGGCCACCACACCAGAGCACTTCGGGAGAGCTGGCCAACTGTGTTTTTTTAAAATTCATATTTCGTAACGATTTTATCAGAAATTGTGACTTACTGGTTTGACATTCCAAAGTTAATTATTTAAAGTGTAATAAATGCTATGGATTTCCATTGTAGCGCGTAAGTTCTTTTTTTTATAGGTTTTAATAAAAACTATGGCCATCTACCCCGGACTTACCCTATTACACGCTATTTATTATAAATAGCATAAAAAGTTTTTAAACCAAAATGACCTTGAAATTGAAACCAAATTGACTTGAATAGATGAAAAAAGTTACTTAAATATTACATTACATTACTTTAAAATGTAAAAGATACTTACGTTCCGTGTTAGCGTGGAAATACTTTTGAGATTAACTTGGTGATATACTGTAAAAGTCGTTTAAGGCTTTATAACTCGTAAAAAGCTTTTTCTTTTATGACTAAGTATTTCATAAAAGATAGGGAAATGAAAGTAAGCACAGCCCATATCATTCTTTCTTACTTAATTAGTTCTTCCTCTAATAAATTGCACGACATTTGGAACGACTAGTCCAGTCAACGGCATTCTTCTTGTGGCGATAATTTATCTAACCATATTATATAGTAAAAAAAATAATAAATATCAGAAAAAACCGGCCAAGAGCGTGTCGGACACGCCCAAAATAGGGTTCCGTAGCCAGTACGAAAAAATTAAGTAATATTTTTCTAAGGATTTCGTATTTTATATGGAAAGATCTTCCAAGTTTAGGTATATTTTATACCTTAGGCTGCTATTTACTCTTAAACTACTAATAATTCTTAAGCAAACTTAGCCGTTATAGTTTTCCTTGTAAGTTTGATATACTTACTACTTACTACCATCCTGAATTTATACAGTGGGGGAGGGACGCTCGATTTTAATGAAAATTTGTATTTTAAAGTTAAATATTTCGCAAATAAATCACTAAATCGAAAAATCGACTGCAAATCCGTAATGGTTTTAAAAGACCTATCCAACGATATGCCACACTATAAGGACGGATGAGAAAAAAAAAACATCCCCACTTTACGTCTATGGGAGGTACCCTAAAAAAAATACTTTTTAATTTTTTATTGTACTATTTTGTCAGCATAGTTTACATATATATCCGTGCAAAATTACAGCTTTCTAACATTGATAGTCCCTGAGCAAAGCCGCGGACGGACAGACAGACAGGCAGACATGGCGAAACTATAAGGGTTCCGTTTTTGCCATTTTGGCTCCGGAACCCTAAAAACGCAGACAAGTTGCATTTTTATAACATTTCAACGGAAGTTTGGTACCTACTCTGTGAAACGAATTTAGGACATTTCCGTTTCATCAAAGACTGGTGATGTGATTCATGGAAACTACCACAATTGCCGTATGAAAGCCGATTTAGGAAGAACATACTTACCATTTCAATTGTGATAGCTCAACTGTACCCAAAATTTATTTATTCTTATACCTTTAGAGTAATAAGGTGGGCATTTCATGTGTAAGTGCAGTACAGTGGAATCTACATCCCACTAATATCATAAATGCGAAAGTTTGTAAGTCTATTTGTTTGCTAAACCGATTTAGATGTAATCGGTATACAGATAGTTTGCATCCCCGGGAAGGACATAAGATAATTTTTATCCCGGAAAATTGCATAGTTCCCGCGGGATGAAAACCGGATTCTACGTGAACGCAGTCGCGGATGACGGCGAGTATTATCTATTTGGTGTCAGTATGTTTTGATTTCATTATAGTAGAAACAATTTTATAACAAAAAATAGAACCGACTACAAAAAATCATGAAAATAATTTCTAGCAGTTGCTTTAAAGTAATTGAAATTCAACCCGTGAAGTACTTGTTATTGAGTAGTCGCTCCATTGGTCAAATTTGGTCTTCATCATCAGTGATGATTTTCAAGAGCAAATGCACGAGTTAATCCTAAATATATAAAATTTACCATATGGGAACTAATTGGAAGCATTAAAAAAAATTCAAATCGGTTAATAAATAACGGAGTTCTGAGTTGTTACAAGACATAAAAAAAAAATACAACCGAATTGGGATGCACCAAAAAAAATAACCTATAGTTTTTATTTTATATTTGGAAAGAATAGGATATTTTAAGATACCGTTTTCATTGATTTTGAATTTGGATGAGTATTTATTTTTTTATATATTTTTTACGAAATACGCTGGATGACGTCACAGTGAGACAGCCACGTTCCATTGTCTGGAAAAATTCAGGAGGTACACATAACATAATCTGTGGCATTTCAATTTGACAATAATTCAAGCACGGTTTAGGAGCATTTCTAAAAAAGTTTGTACATTTTGCGGACAGCATAGGCTAATTTGAAATTAATAATTTTGTATATTATTTTAATTGCATATTATTACCTAGTTCTTAAAGATTCTAAATAATGTATTTCTTAGAGATTGTAACTATAAAATAGGCTGTAAAGTTTAATCAACTGAGTCGAGGCAGTCGATAATTCCTATTTTGTGACTAAGATTCAATTAAGTATAATAAAAACCACACACATTATTTAGTTGCTTTTATTGAAGAAATAAGGTAGCAATAATAACATTGTTGACGTTTTAAATGCTAATTCTTACTCTTTTAAGGTAATTACAAAAATAATGAAGATAATCACTCCTTTACGTTACCATTTGGTCAAAGGTACCATGAAAAGTTACAATATAATGCACATTTCTAAAGATGCATTAATATTATTTGGAAATTATCATAATTAAATTGGTAAAGATTCGTCTGAAATATTTAAAATATATGATATTTTAACAAAATATAAACAAAAAATATCAAAAACTTCGTATTTTTTTACGGGACAGTAACAATAATAGGAACATTGGTAACAAACTAGGAACTCTTAGGCACAGTGTGCATTAGTCGATTTCAATATTATAATTATATTATAAATGAAACAAAAAAATGTTTTTTCTTCATATTAAATAAAAAATAATAATTTTGTACTTAAATCACATAATACAGGGTGAAATCAAAATGTTGATACAAAATGTTGTGTTAAATTATTTATTCATACCTTCTTATTATGAAGAGATCGCAGAAAAAACATTTAAAAATATTAACTTTTGATGTATGTATGTAAAGTCTTTAATATTGTACATAAAAACATGAAATTAACAGTTAACAAGAGAAATAGATGTACAATGATGATGATGATCTCTCATATAAATAAACAAAAGACATTCTCAAATTTAATAGTCTACACACTGCCTTAGGTATCCTTTTTTGTTACTCCCATTTCCTAGCCATACGTTATCATTCAAAAGTAACAAAAAAGGAGGTAACGATAATGGTACCCGACACATTTAAAAATTCGTCAAACCAAATATAACGTACAATTTGAGCAAAGAATTTAAGCATATACATCTTGATAAAGTGTTAATAAATATAATTCATGTCAAAGTAACAAAAAATCAAAACTTACCCAAGTTTTCCAGTAACAAAAGTGGACTTTTATTTCAGTTATGACCAACCACGCACTTGTTTCAACCAGCATTTCGATTTTTGAAATGTGACGGTTACTAATTAAAGATGGCCAAATGATGCTAGTGTTGCCAGCTTCCTATGAAGAATCTACTAAATGTTGTAGAAATACCTTTTAAGGACGAAAATGCGGTAACAAAAACTGGAATCAAAATAGGAACTTTTCGTAGGACAAACTTAAATTTTTAATTTTTAAATATTTTTCTTAGAAAATCATATGAAAAACATGTAGAAAATGATTGCTTGAGACTATAAGAAGGTAATAAAACAGACCACTGAATCGAGACCTTAAAACTGATTAAAAAAAACGATATTTAATGTTCGAAATTTACAATGGGACATTTAACTTTTCATACAAATTGTACTGGACGATTATTTTAAAAATATGTTTTTTAAATAATCAAATACATATGTATTTAAGACAGTTAATTGTTATTTAAGATAATGAAACGAATTTTATGTTTAATATTTCAAATACAATATGCAGTGGCCTCGTGATTAAAGAAAACAATAAATCGGCAGAGGACAATGAGAAACGACAAATGTACAAACTTTTTTAGAAATGCTCTTAGGGTCCTAAATGAACCATGACAAATAGTTTTATTTATTTCTCTTCTTTTAGCTTCGATTATTCATATGTTTGTTTAATGGTGTGATAGTAAATAGACATTTTTTATTAAAATCTGATATTTAAATTCTTTTTTATTTACTTGTAACGTAGTAATTTAATAATTTATTTCGCAAAAATACATTGAATATACTCGTATACATTTCGGACTTTACGATAAATGACAACTGTTTAAAGCCGTTTGCGCATCATGTGATTAAAGTTCTATCTTTGTCACTCTTTGCTATTATAAGCAGGACAGGAACATTTCAAACTGTCAATTAGCTTAAGAGTGTAGACCTGTTTTATAACTGCCTTTGTGACGGGACACTGCAGGGGTCGAATGAGGGTCATTACTTACTTAAATTTTGTTTATTTAATTCAGTTTATCACATTTTTGGAATCTGATTTCTGAAAACGCTTCACAAAGCCTATTTCTCCAAATAGTTTTCGATTTATTATATGTTGTCGAAAATTGGGACATCCCAATTGATAACCTCCTCCTTTTTTTGAAGTCGGATAAAAAATTATACCGACGCCGGGTAAAACTTTATCAGACAAATAATTGATTATTGTCTGGGTACTCCACCGCTTCGTTGATTAGACTAGAAATATACAATTCAAGCGGAAAATTGCTGAATGGAAATTCATACGCAAGACTCTAGCGAGACTATACTTTTAAATAATTCAGATTGAGTTTTCTGTTCAGATGGCTTTCTTCAATTTGTCTATAGTGCTGTCAATGGCAGATAAAAATGAGTCAGATTAACACATCTAAGGTTCCGTACATAGTTAAAAGCAAATTATATATGTCTCAAATAATCAAACTCACTACCTGTTTAAGTTTATAAAATACAGCCTACTCTGACGGATAAATTACGAAGTTAATTTTTCCTTATGACCGACTCACGTTTGACCGGTTTTTACCATTTGTTAATATGCAATATATTTTTCATCTCTCCTGTTCGGAAAGTTTAATTTTCATGGGCAGATAGCCGGGTGGAAAATTGCGTTTTCATCTCTAGGGTGGAAAGTATTTTTTTTTTAATTTTTCGATTAGCCCCGGAGATGAAACATTTTTTTCACGTTTCGGCATGGCCATCTAGATGCACGTCGTGACCAAGGAGCTTATATACAACACTGGAGGTTGAACACCGAACATCCGTTTAAAACAAGAAATTTGATCTTTATTACGTCACGAACATATTCCATCTCTTTCTTTAGTTAGGTTAAGAAAGAGATGAATGTCATTCGTGAAATGTGAAAGAAAGAGATGGAATATATAAATAAGTAATAAAGCTCAACCTTCTTCGTTCGGCGTTCAACCTCCAGTTTTGTAGGTATATAAACTCCTTGGTCGTGACCAACTCGATTTTTTTTATACTCGGCCGAGGCAAGTGGCCAGGTCGAAAAGGTACCGTTGGAGGTTGGATATACGTAAATTCAATTTACTGAATACTGAAATTCAATTTAATGATATTCTCATTTTTTGTACTATTTTACTTTCCTCACAGTCGAAATGAAAAGTAGAGTGTCTAACTCGGGTGAAATTACCCATTTCCCCTCGAACTATTGGCCACTTTGGGTGAAATTGGTCACTTTCCACCCTTGGTTATCAATCTACTATATCTCTAATAACATTCCGAGTTTGAGGTTTGTATGTTTAAACTTTATATAAAGATACAACAAAAACAGAAATAATAGTAGGTACGTTTCCGTTTCCTAAATGGGAAAACCCCTTAATTTTTAAACGTAAACTTTATTGTAACAGTAAACAAATTTAATTTAACACTTTAAGTGAATCTCCCCAGTGCTTTTATCGTAAACATTTTTTTTTTTATTAACAATTAATCCCTAATTTCATCATCACAATGTCAGCCGAAAGATGTCCACTGCTGGACATACGCCTCCCCCAAAGCTCTCCACTCAGGCTGGTCTTGTGCTTTCTGCATCCACCGCGATCCCGCGATCTTAACCAGGTCGTCGCTCCATCTTGTTGGAGACCTACCGACAGCTCGTCTTCCGGTCCGCGGAGGCCAGTCGAGAACCTTCTGACCCCACCGGCCATCATTCCTGCGAGCAATGTGCTCCGCCCACTGCCACTTCAGTTTCACAACTCGGGCTTTTTCGGTAACCTTAGTTCTAATGCGGCTATCATAATTTCTGGTTCTATCACGCAGAGAAACCCCGAGCATAGCCGTCTCCATAGCCCTCTGAGTGACGTTGAGCTTCCTCATGAGGCCCATAACTGGCAACACACCCTAATTTAATTCATTTTTTTTATTACTTGTTATTGTAGCAGACAGACAGTACAGAAGTAAGGATCCTTAGCGTACAATACAGAACCCTATGAAGTTCATATACTTACCAACGCGACAAGAAATGTGTAAAAGTTAACTTACTTGACTTTTTAACGAATATTTAATGTAAAATTATTACTTGACTTTTTAAAATTTTAATGTCATAGTTTCTTACTCCAGATTTTAGCTTAATGCTTCACCCGAATGCTTTTGAATATTAAAGTAGAGTTACAAAAGTCACATTTTAAAATACGAAGTTGATGGCAAAATGAATATCTCTCGAATGCAAAGCGTGGCTCAGCTTCCGCCCAGTTCAACAAGATGGAATACCCTTTAGGTAGATTTCTGAGGGAGATACCTACGAGTATCTAGTTAACAAATGCAAAGCGGCGGCTCAGCCCTTTCAAATTACTCAACTAATCGCGTTAAAATCCTGACTTTACGCGGGTTTTCTCAACTGTCCGTTTAAACTCACCCCTTGGCTTATATTTAAATTTAGCCCTTGACATTTTCTTTTATTAATTTTTTACCCTTTAAAAAATACTTAAAAATAACATTGGACGAAATACTTAATGGTCATTTGTGAATACAATTTTCGGTGAAACTATTAAAATATCCAACTTTTTTATTGTGTGATCCACAGACTGGTTTAGGTTACTTAGATACCTACCTATTTTATAACAAACAAAAGTTGTTAATTTCTGATGTCGATTTCTTATATCAATCGATGGTGATGTTGATTGCATTTTTTTCATTATTATTTTCAAACTTCATGTACTATCGTAATTTAATACGTAGGTCCCTTTTGCCTGTAAACATCGACATATTCAGTTCGGAAAGGAAATTATGCAGGTTTTTTCACGGACAAAAATGGGATTATCACATAACTTTGTCCTCAGTAAGCTATCCTAATCGAAAAAAATAATGTAAAGACATTGAAATGTTAATGAAACGTAATGACAAAACGAATTCGAAACTGGGAATAATAACACTACTAAACTACCTCTTAAATATAAAACGATTTCCCGAACAGTGTGAAAAAACCCAATGCCAATGTCAATACGTGATTGCAGCGTGCCGCAACGCTGTTTTCAAGCGGGAGAACTGATGCACTTAAAACTGTAACCACAAACATCCAAATTAGTTCTACAAACACTTTACCTATGCACTCTGACGACATTCTCTTCGAAAAACAATATTAGGTATTTGGGAGCGGAAGGTCTTTTCAATATTATTTATATGTGCAGACACGTCTGATACATGAGATACAAACTCATCTATTGGTTTAAGTGATGTATCACTAGCTATCGATCTCCCTGGCCGACTCTGCGTACCCTGTCACACCCAGGCCTTTGGCCACTCCTTATGGGTGGCACTTGTCACAGTTCACTAATTTGTACATTTACAATAAAATTTTACCTTTTCGATAAATTTCAATAAATCGGGCTGAGCATAATTTTGACAAGTTTCTATTAAGATTGTTTTTTTTTTGGAATTTTTTTGTATTTTTTATTTCAATTCGTAATGGTCATTACGATACAGAAATCTAATAAATAAGTAAAAAACCGGGCAAGTGCGAGTCGGACTCGCGCACCGAGGGTTCCGTACACATTTTAGGTATAAAAACGGGAATCGTGTCTTAAAGATATTTCCCGCTTTTCCCGTGTGATTTAATATATCCAGTGTAAGCAGAGCTTTACTCCTAAGCAAAATGTAAGCAGTGTGGGGTCAAATTATATTGGTCATGATATTTACACAGACAAAAAAATCAAGATTTTCACTTTTCTAGTTGGTTGTGTTATAATAGCTATCTTCATACCAAATTTCTAATTTCTAGGACAACTGGAAGTACCCTATAGGTTTTTAACACGTTGTTTAATGACTGTAACTTTTGATTGCGTTGGCTTAGAAGTTTTTTTTTTTTCAAAGCTCTAAGAGACAATACACCTGAGTATTTGATATGAATTTCAGCTTGAGGATTTCTTTTTGAGGTACGGAACCCTGAAAAAACTTGCTGTTGCGGGCAACTTCGTCTACGAAGAATTCATATAAGTATCGTGCAGTCACTTGCACCCAGGTACAATTTTCCGGGACAAAACCTATTCTATTCTATATCTTTCTCTGGGTTTTAAACTATATACCTATCCAAGCGTGAAAGCAAACAAATAAACATCCTCACTTTCACATCTATACATATAATAAAGCTGAAGAGGGTCGAAGGTCTGTACATGGAAGATATCCGAAAAAAAGTTGGCTAAGGATACTTAGAACCGATAACAAAACACGCTCCAACAATTTTTTGAATTTTTGTCTGTTTATCTGTTTTTCGTTAATTTGACCGCGCATCACGTGAAAACGGCTGAACGGATTTTGGTGCAAACTTTACTAAACTGTCGAGAAAATCCCCGGCCAGGTTATATTTAGGCTATAAAAATTAAACCCCTATCATCATCATCATCCCAGCCTATATACGTCCCACTGCTGGGCACAGGCCTCCTCTCAAAACAAGAGGGCTTGGGCCATAGTTCCCACGCGGGCCCAGTGCGGATTGGGAACTTCGCACGCACCATTGAATCGCTTCGCAGGTTTGAGCAGGTTTCCTCACGATGTTTTCCTTCACCGCAAAGCTCGTGATAAATTTCAAATGTAATTCCGCACATGAATTTCGAAAAACTCAGAGGTGCGAGCCGGGGTTCGAACCCACGACCCTCTGCTTGAGAAGCGATAGGTCAAACCACTTAGGCCACCACGGCTTCAAACCCCTATAAGGGGGGTTAACCACTACACTCGATTGAGTTTAGTTTGCACCTAAATCTTATGAAATTACTTAGGAATGAGGTGCAAACTTATTTTCAACGACTTCGAGTAGCCCGCTTAACTATAACAGATAGCGCTGACATGAATACGTTTAAAAAAAATTTTTTTCTTTGTCCTTTGCGGAGTAAATGTCAAACGATTTCGGGCTCGCATTTTATATGCGTTACCATACCTTCCTGTATGTAAAATCTTATTCCTTGAGCAAGATACATAGATGGGAAACTTAGTTAACAGGTTTTTCAGTTGGTATTTATCCGCAGTTAGAAAGGATTTTTCAAAAAAATCCCATGGAATCGGATTATGTGGGACATTTAAGTTTGCGTGAGAAAATGGGTCATGCTTGAACTGTGGGCTCGAAAAACTCACTTTCCCAAAACGTACACACTTTCTCTAAAAGTGCACTTTCCGCTAAATGTACACTCACAAAAGGCACATTTTCCTAACTGGGGCACTTTTTCAAAAAGTGCAACTTTCCAAAGCGGACACATTTGGTATGAGTATATGTGTTATTCACGCCGACAAAATGGTAAAAAACTACTTTTTTTGTGTACCTACCTACCTGTCACACAAAGTGGGGGGTTCTATTTAACTCCAATCCCGCTGTGTGGGATGTCGTTAAATAGGTCTTAGAAAAATGGTAGTGGTCTTCAAATACCATTTTTCGACAAAGTCAATAACGTAAATAATCACTCGGAGAGTTCAAACATATGCGTCCCCCCCTTCTAAGTGCTGAACCTATTGTGACGGTTGAGCAACTACGGAACCCTATAGGTACTGAGCATGGCTCGACATGCGATTGCCCGGTTTCATTAAATTTAGAGATTTATTAATAGGTAGTGAAGATTGTTCATAATTTAAGAAAGTCCATCTTGTCAGAAAATATATATTCTGAGAATGTGCTCTATCTGAGAAAATGCACTTTTTGAGAAAGTGTACCTATTAGAAAGTTCACTTTTAGAGACGGTGTATCTTCCGAGAAAGTGATCCTTCTAAAGAAGTGCACTTTTGGAGAAAGTGTACGTTTCGAGAAAGTGAGCTTTTCAAGCCTGACCCGAAAAAATGTCATTAGGTACTACATGTACTATGGAGTATTATATCGAAATATCGAAAACTACGCAGACGAAGTCTCGGGCAAAAGTTAGTTTACAATATAAAGCATATAATAATATGTAAGCATGACAGGCCGTTCAAATTACTACGTCTATTATAAAATAATGTTTTTCATGAAAGACGTTTTAAATAAAATTTTGGCACAGAGAAAGAATATTTTTTCTTTGTAATTTTTGTTCTTTTGTATCACCATTAAACCTAATTGATAAGGGTTTTTTGATTACGTTTTGTAATTATGTCTATTTCTATTTCGATTGAATGTTATTGTCAAGTGCTGAACAGTCATTTGAAAGATATAATATGCGAATCTTTTCGTATGAACTAAACTACTCGCCAAGCTTCTTTATTACGTACCTCATGCATCACGTATTTGACAGTTTACTCAGATTTATCTGTTGGCAGCTACGATTTGTAACTTGTAAATCGTCTGACTTATACAGTGAACATGTGAAAAATAAACTCAACTTGAAAATCATTTTTCAAAACTTTGGAACGTTGACCTGCTACTACTGCTGACATAAACCGAGAGAAATGCAATGGAATTACGTGTCATATTGATCTTGTGCATTTTTATTGCATGTTTAAACCGAAACATACCGAAGTAGTCAAAGATATGTTAAGCTATTCAAGTATTCAAGCAAATAGTAATGACTATTTCGAACTGATCTGATGCTGAAGTCGGAAGGTAGGCAACGGAACGGTTATAAAACAACGTAACTAAGCCGTGTTTGGGCTTAATGGAATCGTTGTGAGATGTACTTTGGCTACGAATCACTAAAAAGTGAGAAAAAAAGAAATGTTTCATCAAAAAAGTAAAACTGACTCCAAAAAAAATAACAAAATAATGGAACCGACTACAAAACCCTTGAAAATATTTTTCTAGGTACCTACTAGCTCGAAGTCGGTGTCTCAGCACGACCCAGCAGGAGGGATTGAAACCCATAGTACCTACTCGTATGTAGAATGTAGGTGAGGTAAACGACTATTGTTCCACTCGTGCTGGGTCGTGCTGAGTCACCGACTTCGAGCTAGTAGGTACTTACCTAGAAAAATATTTTCAAGGGTTTTGTATTTTTTATTTAATTTTTATTTTTTTGAAGTCGTTTTTACTTTTTTTTTGATCTGGTTGGTTTGTTGCTGTTTTTGCGGTTTGTTACCATTGAATGCGTATTGATTCCGTGTTTTTAGCCTGTTGATGCTTTGTAAATCAACATGTCAGAATTATCGTACGTTGAACATAATTTAAACAATTGCGATCGTATATCGAACCGAGGGCTAGATTATCGTACCTACACCCCCATAACTGGTCCGGTTGGCAACATCGGTCGTATGTTATAACGGCACAATAACAAGCGATGTCTTTTAAACGCCTCAATTCAGTTTAAATCCCGGGTAGGAGAACCCGGCAGACCGGATGACTGATATTAAAGTCATAGAATTATGCCTGCTTACAATACAATGACTCTTTATTGTACACCAGAAATACTAAGCGATACAGAAAACAGATAGGTACTTACACAAAAATAAAATTACGAGTTAAGCAATAGGCGGCTTAATCGCATAAGAGCGATCTCTTCCAGGCAACCTTTTTTACAGAAAGATGTAAGAACTAGATTACAGCAGGTGGTGCAACAGCAGTAGATCGGAATATCAAAACACAACAAAAATTAAAAGATTATTAAATTTACTACTGACTATGGACAAACCCGTTTGGAAAATGATCTACTCTTGGTAGATTTGTGCTGTCTGCAGCGCAAAAACCGTCGGGAATCTTCATATCTTTAGTGTTGTTGCCGCGCCAAATAGTCAAATGTATATTATCGGCCGTCGAATACGTATGAAATCCGGGAGTCTTATTTATATATAATGTGAGGAGTGTCTTTTCGAAAGGGCTTATTTCCACTTTAAACTTTTTTTGGGAAATCGAGGAAAACTAAATTCACGGTTTTCATTTTAGAAATTGTTGTTGTATCTTTGTTATTGTATTAAAAATGATACGGCACTACTTACATTGCTATATCTACCTAAATATTGACGTAAATTACCATACATTTTCAGAGTTAAGCTCTTTTGATGCGAAATTTTGGAATTAAGCCGTTTTGTTGCGGCAAAACTATTTCGTTAGGTTCTAATGAGGGTTATCGCGTATGAGTTCGCCACTAGAGGCGCTAGTGTAGCGTGAGGTCTCCGAAATGTCAAATCTCATAGTTTTTGGGTGAGCTACGCGGGTTTATTTATAATTAGAATAAATTTGTGAATATTTTGCAATATCTGAAATTAATTATAGCAAATATGCGTTCCGGGGCAATAAATGTCTGTGTTTTGAGACAGTTTTGTCTTTCGGAAACCTTTGTCCTCCCTTTTTTCCGAACAAAACGGGGACTATGCAACACTGTGGCATGCTCGAAATTTTTATGGCACGGTTTTAAGGTGTATTAAATATGATTTTAATCTAAACTTTGTTTTCACGCCCGTAATAACAGACTTTGAAAGTCATAGTTAAAAACCTCACGCTACAGTGCGCCATCTAGTGAGACAAAAAACGATAGCCCTCATTAGGTCGATTTCGAATAACTTATTATACCTATTTATTTCTATTATACTTCATCCAATTATAAGGATATTATATTGCTTTGATGGCTAATGGTTTCGATATACCTAGCAATCATTGTTAAATCTAAAAGCGATTTAGGTGTCATCATCATAATAAAAAAAATATATCTTCAAATTCTTCCAATAAAAAACACGTTTATAAAGCTTTGTTTTTCTTTAACCGTTTATTTTTTGGTAGTCGCCTTCAAATTTCGAAGTCTACAAAAAGTTATAATTCAACGTAATAATAAGTGTATTAGAGCAGAATTAAGCCCTTTTGATCCGAACCTTGATATTTGAACCTTTTTTTTAAATACAACTAGGGACATTTTAGAGTTTTAACCTCAAACAATATTTGTATTTTTCTGTTTTAAACGGAACTACATTTTTATTTAAAAAAAAGTGCAAAATGGAAATAAGCCCTTTTGAAAAGACACTCCTCATGTATAACACATCCCAAATCGACGTAAAATCTTTTATTTTTTATATTATTTGAACCAAATTTGGAAAAACAAAATAAACCACAAACCAGTTTAAGACAATGACAACGTCAGATCTCAGCTCACGTACTTAAAACTTTTTTCTTTCGATCGAGTTAAGACTAAAGTAAAGGATCTAGTCTAACGTAGAACTGGAGTTACGCCATTTTAGAATTAGTGAATAATATAAATTAAATTAATAACAAATTAAATACAAACCCCGGCGAAAAAAATAAACTACCAGCGTATTAGTCTTTTCAAACCAAGTACAAAGAACCAATAAAATGAAAGGCTCAAAAAATTTAATGTTGTCAATTGTTTATAATTTTCTCCAATATTTTAAATACAATGTATGTCTCAAAAGGAAAAAAATGTATCAAGCTTTGGTGAGATTAATTTAATGATTTTGAGGTATTACGAATCAAAAATGTTCGAACCAGTGTAGCTACACAGTCAGAGATGCTAAGGTTCACAATAGTATGATTAAAGTGTTTAGCAAAACATCCACTTATGTTTACTGAAAAAATGCTTACACTTATGCTTCTTATCTAAGAAGAACTATCGACATTTTTATTTTTTATTAAGGTAAGTAGAAATCAGTAATTATCCCGAATGCCCAATTGCTCTCTGCTGATAGCCGAGGCGCGGTCAAAGGCTGGAAGCACTCACTTGATGGACGGTCTTGCTCCGAAGGTTTGTTACTTTTTTATTCTGATCAAGCCCTTCCGTAGATAAATGTTTCGGGTCTTGTCCCGTCCTATAAAAACCTATTACTTAAGTGATTCATTCATCCGTTTTCGCAAAACTCTGGAAGATTTTATATTATTATTACACTATGTGTTGTGAAATAACATGAACGAATTTTATTAAATATTTAAGAGTATTTTTTTCTTCCCGCTGAAGAAACCGACATGCGGTTATATCAGAGTTTCATTTTCCGCTGGCGACATTTCGCCACCACAACATGCGTCGACGATTCGCGACACTCGTTTTTCAGGTTTACGCAGACAACATGTATATTCGCAGATTCTCAGATAAATTAACCTCTCTATGGAGCCACAGGATGTGACAAACAGACGGATAGAATGTAATTACAAAAGTTCCTGCTAGTTTAATTACAAAACGCTGAAACCTCTTCAAAGTGAACGGCATAATGTGTGGGTTCCATCAAAGTATATCTATTATAGGTTCGTGTAAACAAGATAATTATTCACACGTCCTGATTTGGTGTTAATTTAAATCTAAAATCACATTCCGATATGTAATTTGTAACATAATTATTAATAATAAAAAAATATATAATTAGAACAGTCGGCAATAAAAGTGTAAAAAAATATTAAAAATTAATGCATTATTTTCTACTTTGACATAAGTAAGTACCTATCGTGTAGTTCAGACTATAGTATGTAGGTAGTATACAATGTAGGTACCTACATTGAAAATTCCAAATGTAAAAATTTTATACACTGACTGACTAAACGTAGGTAGTTTGTTTAACGTCTCGATGAAGGTATTCTATCATCTACACTACACAGTATTTATTCAGTGGTTCTATTTGCATCAATCTTTATTAACTACGACGTACCTCCTACGTACCTATTTTGGTAAAATGACAATATTGTGCAGACAGCACGTGACTGATGTTTGATGTTCCTTAATTCATATTTTACAGTTTACAACTCTTTTTAGACTAGGTACTTTACATGCGATTTATCTACTGGCACGTAAGTTTGCTAGACACTTGTCGCGAATTTCAACAAGCTGGTGACGGGTAGGTACTACCTATTTGTTGATATTAGATAAAGATGCTACCTAGGTGTAAGTTTGCAAGCATACCTAGCACTTATACTCGTATAGTGGGTAAGTAAATGCACGGAACAGGAAAAAATAACATCTCGTTAAAAATACGCTGCGCTACGATGCTACGATGCGCAGCAGTCTAATACGGTATTTGACTATTTTGTATATGTTTTATAAATTAAAACTACACAATGCCTGTCATCGAATAGAAAAACAATTTTTAAGCTAACAAATAACAAAGTTAGGAAATTCAAGATAGACAAGAAAGACGTGAGTTATGCATAGAAAAAGCGTATATATCAATTTTTTTCAACCGATTTAATAAACACTATCTGTTTATCTACATAATTATTAAGATATGGCTAAATCAGGAGTTGTCAAATACCGTATTGCATCGTTGTATACATATATTACAACACGACAAATGAATATTCGTATTCGTGTAAATACGTAAATACCTTGCAAATTATTCAGATTAACATAATTAGTTTTTTTTTGCTTTCTTTTAAAGTGGAACTTTTGTGCTTCAGTCCGACTCGCTCTTGGCCGGTTTTTTCTAAACGGTGAGCAAATAACATAAGTAGGTAATAAACACATGCAAACGGTTAAATTGTTGAACTAACTATGATTAGATCATCTTTAAGTTATTTAATTAACAAACGCATTATGAAATAAAGTTATTTCTATTCTATTCTATTCTATGAAGGTACAATTGAAGTACTTAGACTAAACTATCCGAAAAATAACATAACTATATATACAATACCCTCAAGTCTTGTCCCTGCGGAAGTGCCTATAAGGCTGGTTGCATTTCCGCGCTGTATCGTGACCCCAATACGTTGGGCGAGAAATGCACCATCTTTTAAAATCAATTATGTATTTCAGTCAAATATAAGTTCCCCGTACCTATCGTGTGCGGCAGAATTAAATTCAGCATGTGTTTCACGAGCTCGAGTACACTCGAAAAGAGTAATCCAATTACCAATCACGTTTTTTCAATATTGTGTCTTTACGTTTTCCTCACTTAACGTTGCGAAAGCTTTCAAAACCCACCCACGCGCGACGGCCGTTATGAAAAACAAATTGGATGGTAACAGCGTTGCTTAAGTATCTAATGAGAAATATATTTCTTCTGCAAAAAAAAAACCACTTGCTCGTTTGCCATCCAGTCGAATAAAAAAAAAGCATATTATACGATCAAAAAACTAGTTTGTTCAATAAAAAATACACGTTTTGTGCTTCACTTTATAAAGGAATTATTCACCATTCGTGCCAAGCATGTGCCAAGTCACGAGTCGACCACGACTACATGCGACGGGTGGCGCGGCGAGTGTTTTGTCCGTTCATTGCGCGTGCTGCTCGGCAGCTAAAGAGCGGCGAGCCTCTCGGCCGTGCGATGAACAGAGAACATACCCGTCGCGCCGACAGTTGCGCGGTCGGTGACCGTTGTCAGGAGGAGAGTTTTTGAACAAGCTGTTGCTTGTGGAAGATTTGACAACCAGACTTTGAATAAGTTTTAAGTCGCGTATTTTAGGTACTAATGGATATAAATTTTACTGCCGTGCCTAACAGTGGCAGTGCTTGACATTTTTTTTAGGCAAATTGAAGAGTGACGGAAGCAACGGACTTCAGAAGAGACGGAAGGTATGTGTTCGGATGCAACACCTCACAGTGCACACAATCTTTGCCTCTTGTCTTCACTGATATATCGTAAAAAACGTAGGCGATCATGGAGTCGAAGGAATCAAGTTTTAGTCATATTATTATATAATTGTGTAACAGTAGTGTGGTGCTGTAACAACTCGATTCACACCGGCTCGACTAAATGTTTTAGGTGACGTTAGTGGTGACTGTATGGCAAAGGTTTTGTAGGTACACTAACTGCAACTTGATGCATCCAAATATATACCTAAATCAACATTTCCTTTACTCTCCTTTGGGTTGCCTAACGAAAATGTTCAGTCTTCGCCACTATTGTGTAGCCACGCCACGCCACCTAGGTACCTATATCTGGGGGCACGGTGGTATACCATGTTTTTTTACTAATTTACTCCCACGATATTAAATTAAATTATTCAATGTACTTAAATCAATTTCCGTTATTTATCGCTATTGGGATCGCTTTTGAAATTACATTAGTGGAAAAATGTGTAATGATACGAATAAAACAACTAATTACATTTTTTATTTGTTGACTAATTTCACATTAACGCTGTAATTTTCTACTAAATTACCTAATTAATTTTAATTTCTATTAAATTAATTAAGATTTTTACTCTTACTTTTTTACTAACTTACTCGTATTTTAGATTTAGCTCAACTTTTCGGAACTTTTGAACTGTACCTAGTTTTGAGCGATGTGATTTAAAAATCAGTCCCCTACCGTCCCTCTCACTCTCGTATTAAATAATATTAGTGTAAGCGGGACGGCAAGATACCTGAGATTGCAGTCCCCAGCAAACTCTAATACTGAATAAATGATAGTGGGGCATGTAGCGTGGCGTGCAGCGTGGCATACTGCACCCCCGTGCAGACGGTGCAGTGGTTTTGCTCACATTTCCACATACACATGTATGTACGTATATATAATGTCCAACGAGTAAAGCAAAATGTAACTTCAGATCTAGGCCTTAATACCTTTAGTCGGGGAGTTTAGCTTCTTCAAGTAGTTATAAACTTTATGTTTTCAAGACATGCACTAGTCGGAAAGTTCAATGCTCTCTTAGTTGATAGCTTAATACTAAGTACCTGGGTGACTGAGCTTTGCTTGGATTTTTTTCTTGTTGTGAAATCGTGTTTTGGGGAAGATATGTATTTTACATAAATAAGCTTTTAAAGTGAAACGTAAAATTAAACAAAAATATGAATACTTTTGAATTAACGACGATTCGTAGGTATATTTGTCTAAATAAATTCTAAAGGAAGATTACCTAATCATCTTCAGTTTTATGAAATTGTAGAGTAGTAATAAACTCGCTTAATATTTTGGAGCAAATGAGCGCTCCAATAATAATATAAACGACGGCGATTTCACATAAAAAATAAGTTGTATGAAATTTGATACGTACAACGTGAGCCGCAACCCGTAAAACTGCACGATTCTCGAAGGACTGAGGAAAAATGAACGGTGATATTCAGTACACTGTCAAGTTTATAGAATGAAAGATTTATTTGGTTAGTTGGTTACCAAAATATTCATATTTTGTGACCAAAAAAATATATTTGGGCAGCCAAAATGACTGTTAAAGTACTTATGGTCAGCAAACAATTAGCAACTAATAGTGGCGTCTTGGACTGCTCTATTTTTTTTACAGCCAATTAAATGTTGGAGCTGCAAATAAGTAGGTACCTACCTTTGACCAAATTTTGGTAAGCACTGACCACTCGTAAGCACTCAAACAAAAATAGTGATAGCTAGGTACCTACATTTTACCTGTCATGCTCGCTCATGCATAAAATGGGCACAATCTTATATACAAAGGATGGTCATATGTATGTTTGAGTGGGTGTTTTCGGGTAATATAAATATAATAAATAATTTGTTTCATTATTATCATGTTTTTATATTCAGAATATTTTTTTTATACTTTATAAACGACTATCTGGACTGAATGGAATCTTGCAGTTTAATATTTCAAATAAATTATAATGGCCATGGATAATAGTCGACGTATTGGTACAATAAGACAAAGTAGCTTGTTCGAAAAAAAACTTAAATCAACGCGTACCTACCTCTCAAATATACAGTTTATAAATATTTCTATAGTAATTAAGTATTTTCGAGCGCGACCGTTTATTAAGCAGACACATCCCTACTATATATATATTATATATAATATTATAAACGCGAAAGTAACTGTCTGTCTGTCTGTCTGTTACTCTTTCACGTCGAAACCACGCTGAACCGATTTTGATGAAATTTAGTATATAGGTAGTTTGAATCCCCAAGGATCAACATAGGATACCTTTTATTCCAGTAGAGGGCGCCATCGCGCGTTAACCTAGATCCGCGCAGACAAAGTCGCGGGCACAAGCTAGTAGGTAATAAAAGCCGTGGTGGCCGAGTGGTTTGACCTATGGCCTTTCAAGCAGCGGATCGTGGGTTCAAACCCCGGCTCGCTCCACTGAGTTTTTCGAAATTCATGTGCGAAATTACATTTGAAAATTACCACGAGCTTTACGGTGAATAAAATATCGTGAGGAAACCTGCACAAACCTGCGAAGCAATTCAATTATGTGTGTGAAGTTCCCAATCCGCACTGGGCCCGCGTGGCAACTACGGCCCAAGCCCTCTCATGCTGAGAGGAGGCCTGTGCCCAGCAGTGGGACGTATATAGGCTGGGCTGATGATGATGATAGGTAATATTACTTGAACTCTTGAGAGACATGTCAGTAAAAATTACTAAATTAAGCGGTTCACTCACGACTGTGACAGTGCCAGGAGCGCTAACGTTGCGGCGTGAAAGCACTCCTATGAAAAAGATCAACCGAAAAGATCAAAACTAGTCGGACCGTTTCTGGCTTATAATAGTTCCAGTTGACTACATCATGGCTCCCATTTTTAGTGTTTGCAGTGCAGGGGTTGCAGCTTGTTTATTTATTGCAAACAAGATCTTTGTATGCTCTCGAAATAATTTATTAGCTGATTTTTAGAGTTGTGTAAAAGACGAGTTTAACGGAGCCCTACTTTTGTCATTGATTTACCCGTCTGTCTGTCTGTCACACAGGTTTTACAGCCAAAGTGCTGAAACTAAAGTCATCACATTTCCTCGTATTGAAACTTCACATTCACAATTGAATTTGTTCGCGGGTATGAGCAGGGGTTTCTTCACGATGTTTTCCTTTAAAGCAACCATGAGCTTAACGGCACACAAAAAATCTGAAAAACTAAGAAGTGCGTGCTAAGTCGAATCCGCGACCCTAGTTTGAGAGGCAATAAAGAATACTTACGCTACTTTGCAACAGTAGGATAAACTCAAAACCGCCAAGAGCGTGTCGGACACGCCCAAAATAGGGTTCCGTACCATTACGCAGTAGTTATATTTATAACCTCGCTCGTGTGAGCGGGATCGGTTTATACGTATAACCCCTAGGTGCTAGCGGGACAGTAGCGCGGACCGACTCGCGGCCGCGCTACAGAATTAAGGAATAAGTCCCAAAATATTATCGTTAACTAGGTTTAAGTATTAGTATTAAGATTTGTTGATTATAATTAGGACTTAGTTAATTTTTAATAAAAAAACACGAATAGGGCGAGAGCGGGAAGGGCGGAGGAGTGGGGGGACCGCGATCCCTTTACCTAATTCTCGCGGGTATAAAAGCGAGCGCGGTCCCACCACAGCGTTCGTCTCCGAGCCAAAGAGTAGTATATATACGGGGAAAAGAGAGCCCTCTCTCGTCTCATTCATGCAGACTGTTTTGAAGCGCCGTCTGCATTTCCTATAGTACCATTGATGTATATCCATCCATACGTATAGCTATTAATAGTCACAGGTATTCTTTTACTTTACTGGATTTGCTTCCCAGCTCAAACCACAAAAAAAACAGGTTGCAAGAGAAGTGGACCGCTTGAATTCAGTCTTCTTAAGTTTTAAACCAGCCTCAATTTTCCGTTTGCAGCACTGTCTTTACTTTTTATGTGGACGATGTGCACGAGTTTTCGATTGCAACGTAGCCATCTTGTTCCTTGTTGAGCGCGAATAGACGCCTGGCCTGAATAGAGGGTTGCTACACAAAATATTTGTAACGACTGAGCGGATACAATTATGTGACTTTTATATTAGAAATTACAATACGATTGTCAATTTCGAAAATAAGTTCATTTTTTGCGGTAATTATCAACGACAAAATATTTTTTTATAAATAAAATTTTGTGATCTCAAGCTTTCAGTGACATCTATCTGAAACAAACGACAACAATCTGTTTTATTTTAGGTTAGATAAAGGAGATGGCGGCGCTATCGACATGAATTAGTACGGTATAGGCGACTGTCCCCCCCTGCTCCGAGCGACAGCGTATGGATAAGCAACAAATAAGAAGCGCTCCGACTCCTCTCTCTCTCTCAAGCTGCATCAGTGCCAGATCTCAAAAATCATCTTTCATTCTTCACCTATATACAGTCCACTCTCTAATACATCAACAATCAAGCAATAATCATTTTTGGCGTACGACCGGCCAGAGTTACGGAGTTTCCCGTATGCCACATTTAATGGTCCATTCAGCACCGGATCACTGAAACAAGAAGAAATTCAAGATGGTTTTAACAGAAGCAACAGCGGCAAAGAATCAAAAGAAGAGTCGTCCAGCGCCGGTGAAACCACTGCGACTACTAGTACGAACCTGACAACAACCACGTCGAGTTCGGCGAAACGGGACCACGACTGGCACGGGCACCACCGAAGTATCAGCATCAGCATCGGGATCCGTCGCGACAAGTGCGAGGGATCAAGTGGACACTTCGGGTATTAAGGCCACGCCCGCGGCCATACAGATCGGTCGTCATTCGCAACCGTCGCAGCAGATGCCACCACCAGCTGTCACAAAAGCACCGCCGCAGAAGCCCGCTCGGTCACGTCACTCCAAGGCCTCCGGCAAGAGACTCCTCGCGGGGTTGGAGGCCAAGGAGCGGCTAGGAGCTGGAGCTGAAGCGCGTGCGCGCCGAGGCTGAATTAGAAAAAATCCGCCTAGAAAAAGATGGCGGCGGAGTCAGAGCTGTCCGACACAGAAGAAGAAGAAGACGACCTGGCTTCACAACGTATCGCTGATTGGATAAGAAGATCGCCCAATCAAGAACGAACATTACGAGAAGAAAGAAGGCCGCCACGCACACACACAAAGAGCGCGAGCGGCGGGACCATTATGAAGAGCAGTCCCACAAGTCAGCAATGGACCTCACCATGCTGACCGCAGCATTAACAGAAGCAATCCACGCCGGCAAGTCGTCATCAACGAACAGATATATTCCCGACCTGCCGCCGTTCAGCGGACTCAGCAAGAGTGGCTCCAATTTCAAGCACCTACACCGAGTCTGCGGCCAGCTTTACGGCAACGAAAACGTCGCTCGCATTAGAAAGGCCCTTAAAGGGGTCGCCTTGGAAGCGGTAAGCGCGCTCCTCATCAGCCAGCCTCGGCCAGACGACGTCGTAAGCGCATTACAAAGAAGATTCGGCAGACCAGACGCA
>NC_133476.1:10308915-10355086 GCF_025370935.1 Choristoneura fumiferana | reverse complement strand
CAGTCGGCAATAAAAGTGTAAAAAAAATTAAAAATAATGCAATTATTTTTCTACTTTGACATTAAGTAAGTACCTATCGTGTAGTTCAGACTATAGTATGTAGGTAGTATACAATGTAGGTACCTACATTTGAAAATTCCAAAATGTAAAATTTTTATACACTGACTGACTAAACGTAGGTAGTTTGTTTAACGTCTCGATGAAGGTATTCTATCATCTACACTACACAGTATTTATTCAGTGGTTCTATTTGCATCAATCTTTATTAACTACGACGTACCTCCTACGTACCTATTTGGTAAAAATGACAATATTGTGCAGACAGCACGTGACTGATGTTTGATGTTCCTTAATTCATATTTTACAGTTTACAACTCTTTTTAGACTAGGTACTTTACATGCGATTTATCTACTGGCACGTAAGTTTGCTAGACACTTGTCGCGAATTTCAACAAGCTGGTGACGGGTACTACCTATTTGTTGATATTAGATAAAGATGCTACCTAGGTGTAAGTTTGCAAGCATACCTAGCACTTATACTCGTATAGTGGGTAAGTAAATGCACGGAACAGGAAAAAATAACATCTCGTTAAAAATACGCGTCGCTTTTTATGTGACGCACATTGCGCAGCAGTCTAATTGCATCGTTGTATACATATATTACAACACGACAAATGAATATAGGAAAAAATAAAAAAAAAACTGATTTGCAAAAAATATCAATTTTTCACAAATATAATACTTTTAATTAATTAATTATTCATTTCTTGTTATTCGTATTCGTGTAAATACGTAAATACCTTGCAAATTATTCAGATTAACATAATTAGTTTTTTTTTGCTTTCTTTTAAAGTGGAACTTTTGTGCTTCAGTCCGACTCGCTCTTGGCCGGTTTTTTCTAAACGGTGAGCAAATAACATAAGTAGGTAATAAACACATGCAAACGGTAAAATGTTGAACTAACTATGATTAGATCATCTTTAAGTTATTTGAATTAACAAACGCATTATAAATAAAGTTATTCTATTCTATTCTATTCTATGAAGGTACAATTGAAGTACTTAGACTAAACTATCCAAAAAATAACATAACTATATAATCAATACCCTCATAGTCTTGTCCTCAAGTGCCTATGCCCTGCTGGGTTGTTCCTTATAAGGGCTGGTTGCATTTCGCGCTGTATCGTGATCCCAATACGTTGGGCGAGAAAGCACCATCTTTTAAAATCAATTATGTATTTTCAGTCAAATATAAGTTCCCCGTACCTATCGGGTGCGGCAGAATTAAATTCAGCATGTGTTTCACGAGCTCGAGTACACTCAAAAAGAGAATCCAATTACCAATCACGTTTTTTCAATATTTGTGTCTTTACGTTTTCCTCACTTAACGTTGCGAAAGCTTTCAAAACCCACCCACGCGCGACGGCCGTTATGAAAAAACAAATTGGATGGTAACAGCGTTGCTTAAGTATCTAATGAGAAATATATTTCTTCTCAAAAAAAACCCACTTGCTCGTTTGCCATCCAGTCGAATAAAAAAAAAGCATATTATACGATCAAAAAACTAGTTTGTTCAATAAAAAATACACGTTTTGTGCTTCACTTTATAAGGAATTATTCACCATTCGTGCCAGCATGTGCCAAGTTACGAGTCGACCACGACTACATGCGACGGGTGGCGCGGCGAGTGTTTGTCCGTTCATTGCGCGTGCTGCTCGGCAGCTAAAGAGCGGCGAGCCTCTCGGCCGTGCGATGAACAGAGAACATACCCGTCGCGCCGCCAGTTGCGCGGTCGGTGACCGTTGTCAGGAGGAGAGTTTTTGAACAAGCTGTTGCTTGTGGAAGATTTGACAACCAACATTGATATAGTTTTAAGTCGCGTATTTTAGGTACTAATGGATATAAATTTTACTGCCGTGCCTAACAGTGGCAGTGCTTGTCATTTTTTTTAGGCAAATTGGGGAGTAACGGAAGCAACGGACTTCAGAAGAGACGGAAGGTATGTGTTCGGATGCAACACCTCACAGTGCACACAATCTTTGCCTCTTGTCTTCCCTGATATATCGTAAAAAACGTAGGCGATCATGGAGTCGAAGGAATCAAGTTTTAGTCATATATAATTGTGTAACAGTAGCGTGTTGCTGTAACAACTCGATTCACACCGGGTCGACTAAATGTTTAGGTGACGTTAGTGGTGACTGTATGGCAAAGGTTTTGTAGGTAAGTACACTAACTGCAACTTGATGCATCACAAATATACCTTAATCAACATTTCTTTACTCTCTTTGGGTTGCCTAACGAAAATGTTCAGTCTTCGCCACTATTGTGTAGCCACGCCACGCCACCTAGGTACCTATATCTGGGGGCACGGTGGTATACCATGTTTTTTACTAATTTACTCCCACGATATTAAATTTAAATTATTCAATGTACTTAAATCAATTTCCGTTATTTATCGCTATTGGGATCGCTTTTGAAATTACATTAGTGGAAAATGTGTAATGATACGAATAAAACAACTAATTACATTTTTTATTTGTTGACTAATTTCACATTAACGCTGTAATTTTCTACTAAATTACCTAATTAATTTTAATTTCTATTAAATTAATTAAGATTTTTACTCTTACTTTTTTACTAACTTACTCGTATTTTAGATTTAGCTCAACTTTTCGGAACTTTGAACTGTACCTAGTTTTGAGCGATGTGATTTAAAAATCAGTCCCCTACCGTCGCTCTCACTCTCGTATTAAATAATATTAGTGTAAGCGGGACGGCAAGATACCTGAGATTGCAGTCCCCAGCAAACTCTAATACTGAATAAATGATAGTGGGGCATGTAGCGTGGCGTGCAGCGTGGCATACTGCACCCCCGTGCAGACGGTGCAGTGGTTTTGCTCACATTTCCACATACACATGTATGTACGTATTATAATGTCCAACGAGTAAAGCAAAATGTAACTTCAGATCTAGGCCTTAATACCTTTAGTCGGGG
Organism: Choristoneura fumiferana; assembly: GCF_025370935.1. Taxonomy (NCBI): domain Eukaryota; kingdom Metazoa; phylum Arthropoda; class Insecta; order Lepidoptera; family Tortricidae; genus Choristoneura; species Choristoneura fumiferana. Next base: position 10,352,092 of record NC_133476.1, on the reverse strand, counting down.
AGTTTAGCTTCTTCAAGTAGTTATAACTTTATGTTTTCAAGACATGCACTAGTCGGAAAGTTCAATGCTCTCTTAGTTGATAGCTTAATACTAAGTACCTGGGTGACTGAGCTTTGCTTGGATTTTTTTCTTGTTGTGAAATCGTGTTTGGGGAAGATATTTATTTTACATAAATAAGCTTTTAAAGTGAAACGTAAAATTAAACAAAAATATGAAATACTTTTGAATTAACGACGATTCGTATATTTGTCTAAATAAATTCTAAAGGAAGATTACCTAATCATCTTCAGTTTTATGAAATTGTAGAGTAGTAATAAACTCGCTTAATATTTGGAGCAAATGAGCGCTCCAATAATAATATAAACGACGCGATTTCACATAAAAAATAAGTTGTATGAAATTTGATACTATACAACGTGAGCCGCAACCCGTAAAACTGCACGATTCTCGAAGGACTGAGGAAAAATGAACGGTGATATTCAGTACACTGTCAAGTTTATAGAATGAAAGATTTATTTGTTAGTTGGTTACCAAAATATTCATATTTTGTGACCAAAAAAATATATTTGGGCAGCCAAAAATGACTGTTAAAGTACTTATGGTCAGCAAACAATTAGCAACTAATAGTGGCGTCTTGGACTGCTCTATTTTTTTACAGCCAATTAAATGTTGGAGCTGCAAATAGAGGTACCTACCTTTGACCAAATTTGGTAAGCACTGACCACTCGTAAGCACTCAAACAAAAATAGTGATAGCTAGGTAGGTACATTTTACCTGTCATGCTCGCTCATGCATAAAATGGGCACAATCTTATATACAAAGGATGGTCATATGTATGTTTGAGTGGTGTTTTCGGGTAATATAATATAATAAATAATTTGTTTCATTATTATCATGTTTTTATATTCAGAATATTTTCTACTACTTGACTATCTGGACTGAATGGAATCTTGCAGTTTAATATTTCAAATAAATTATAATGGCCATGGATAATAGTCGACGTATTGGTACAATAAGACAAAGTAGCTTGTTCGAAAAAAAATCTAAATCAACGCGTACCTACCTCTCAAATAAACAGTTTATAAATTTTCTATAGTAATTAAGTATTTCCGAGCGCGACCGTTTATTAAGCAGACACATCCCTACTATATAATATTATATATTATATATAATATTATAAACGCGAAAGTAACTGTCTCTCTGTCTGTCTTGTTACTCTTTCACGTCGAAACCACGCTGAACCGATTTTGATGAAATTTAGTGTATAGGTAGTTTGAACCCCAAGGATCAACATAGGATACCTTTTATTCCAGTAGAGGGCGCCACCGCGCGTTAACCTAGATCCGCGCAGACAAAGTCGCGGGCACAAGCTAGTAGGTAAATAAAGCCGTGGTGGCCGAGTGGTTTGACCTATGGCCTTTCAAGCAGCGGATCGTGGGTTCAAACCCCGGCTCGCTCCACTGAATTTTTGAAATTCATGTGCGAAATACATTTGAAATTACACGAGCTTTACGGTGAATGAAATATCGTGAGGAAACCTGCACAAACCTGCGAAGCAATTCATTATGTGTGTGAAGTTCCCAATCCGCACTGGGCCCGCTGGGCAACTAAAGCCCTCTCATGCTGAGAGGAGGCCTGTGCCCAGCAGTGGGACGTATATAGCTGGGCTGATGATGATGATAAGTAATATTACTTGAACTCTTGAGAGACATGTCAGTAAAAATTACTAAATTAAGCGGTTCACTCACGACTGTGACAGTGCCAGGAGCGCTAACGTTGCGGCGTGAAAGCACTCCTATGAAAAAGATCAACCGAAAAGATCAAAACTAGTCGGACCGTTTCTGGCTTATAATAGTTCCAGTTGACTGCATCATGGCTCCCATTTTTAGTGTTTGCAGTGCAGGGGTTGCAGCTTGTTTATTTATTGCAAACAAGATCTTTGTATGCTCTCGAAATAATTTATTAGCTGATTTTTAGAGTTGTGTAAAAGACGAGTTTAAACGGAGCCCTACTTTTGTCATTGATTTACCCGTCTGTCTGTCTGTCACACAGGTTTTACAGCCAAAGTGCTGAAACTAAAGTCATCACATTTCCTCGTATTGAAACTTCACATTCACAATTGAATTTGTTCGCGGGTATGAGCAGGGGTTTCTTCACGATGTTTTCCTTTAAAGCAACCATGAGCTTAATTTCACACAAAAAATCTGAAAAACTAAGAAGTGCGTGCTCGGGCTCGAATCCGCGACCCTCTGTTTGAGAGGCCATAGGTAAAAAATACGCTACTTTGCAACAAGGTATAAACCCTAAAAATCGGCCAAGAGCGTGTCGGACACGCCCAAAATAGGGTTCCGTAGCCATTACGAAAAAATTAAGTAATATTTTTCTAAGGATTTCGTATTTTATACGGAATCTTCCAAGTTTAGGTATATTTACACCTTAGGCTGCTATTTACTCTCAAACTACTTAATCCTTAAAAGTTTTTAAAGGAATAATCCTTGAAAGTTTGAATACTTACTACCATCCTGAATTTTTTAAAAATTTTCCACCCACCGGTTTACATTTTAGAGGGGGACGCTCGATTTTATTGAAAATTTGCACTTTAAAGTTGAATATTTCGCAAAAAAATCACTGAATTGAAAAATCGTCTTACCAAACCCCTAATGGTTTTAAAAGACCTATCCAACGATACCTCACACTATAGGGTTGGATGAAAAAAAAATCACCCCCACTTTACGTCTATGGGAGGTACACAAAAAAAATTTTTTATTAAATTTTTAATTTTAACATTTTGTCGTCATTGTTCACCTATATATTCGTGCAAAATCACAGCTTTCTAGCATTGATAGTCCCTGAGCAAAGCCGCGGACGGACAGACAGACAGACATGGCGAAACTATAAGGGTTCCGTTTTTGCCATTTTGGCTCCGGAACTCTAAAAAGTTATTTTGGAACCGAACCGAAATTGCGATATCGAGATGATGTTAAGTCTCAGCGGAGAAGAGGTTGGGTTCGTTGAAGTGGGCACGAGGGATTTACGTAGCTTTCGAAATAAACAACCAGCCGAGTGATTATTTGGCTTTATGAAGTGTTGCGCGATTATGAACGCGTATAAATAAAACAATTCAAATTTTCGTCACGTACTTGCCCTGTATTTATCAACACAAGACTTAAATTTCCGACTTCGTTTTTACTCGAATATAAATGTAAGTAAGTATCTAATCTATCTTATTTCTGTTCCGTTGTTCCAGCCGAAATTTGGATTTCTCGAAGTCTTATAGCTTTTAATTTAGGGGTATTACAGTAATTGGAGAACAAATACGAGCGCAGTCGCGGACTAAATATTCATCGAGTATCATTTGTTAGGATTAGGAAGCCAGTGCAAAGCAATAAAGGAACTTTGAGCCCTTGAACCGTAAAGTGAAAAGACAATGACCAGTCGTAAGGGTTTTTTATGCGGAGTCTCTTTGTTACCGCTTTTATCGTTCATCTCTATAAATTCTTAGCGGATCGCCATGAACAATGCTCCAGACAGCGGCATTTAACCCTGGACAAGATTGAGTTGTCATTTTGTTTGTGCTGTAGTAAAAATCCATTAGGACTGGACTGATTATTTTCAGACATTCTTATTTGGAACTAAAACTTTGAATACACTTTTTGATGTAAGTAAAAAAATGTATTAACGCATGTAGACATTTATTTTTCATTTCTACCTACCAAATTAAACTTTTACTTTGTTAATCGCAAAGAGACCCCAAAGTAGTTTTTTGGAACTCGATTTATATTCGCTATGGAATTGGTAATATTGGTTGGTCTGTATTTGCAATGGCAGCGAGCGGGAGAGTTGCATTCTATGAATAAATTGGTTCCTTGCACAAACAATCTAACATAAACCTGTTCTATTGTGAAGTCAGGAGTGCAATTTATATTGGTTATTTTAGTTAGATAACTAAATAAAGTCTCGGAAACGCTACAAGATTTGATTCATGTTCCATTTATAAGAACGCCTGCAGTGCAATATCTAATGGTATGCTCGTTTACCTACATTTCTCATGAGACTCGTAGCCCAGTCTTAAGATTTTCTGATATTAACTCGCTAGCCACGTGCAACTAATAAATAATTTATATGGGGCACTTACCAGTTACGTAAAATTTTTACGTTGTCCCAGTTTCCGATTCAATGTTACGTGTTAGTGCGATTTATCATGTTAAGTGTCCATCACACACTCGCAAGATGTTAAGTACTACAGCTATTTTTTAGAAAATAATATTGCGAGTAATAACAAACAGTTATTATCTAGTACATTTCTAGGTCGACAGAGCCCTGTAAATTGATAGAAACTACCTGGTAATTAAATTTTTGATTAAATTAATTGTTCAAGGTCAAATTGTACTTAAAACTTACTAAGTTCACGAGTGATGTTGTCGTTACACAAAAAACATTTAAACTTTTGCTAAATATGTATAAATTAAAAACCTTTAGTTACGGTACGGACTGCTTATAAAAGCGCCACAAATTAAGAACCTTTTACACTGTTTCACTGCGCATAATGGAAAAAGCAAAGGTTAGGTTAGGCCACTTAGTGTCTTGACGAAATTAAGTTCATTTGACCTGTTGAACGTCCCCTCAAAGTTAACGGAAATCAAAAATACCATGTTGTGTAGGTATACACAAAATAAGCAGCCGACTGAATGTATGACTGACAATCAACAGCCCCCTTTAAGCCTTAAAATTTTGAACACGGGTTTTATTCGTCATTTAAGCGAGCATAACGGACAAACTTTTCGATATATATATATTATATCGAAAAGTTATGCACTAAACATTCATGAGATCCTTTTATGAAACTCGGCTGTGCCTCGTTTCATAAAACCACACTCGTGTTTTAAGGACCCTTATTACGTAGCAGTTGCATAAACTTACTACTATTACTTACTATTATTTAATGAATAAGTAAGCTCGCCTTTTTGCATTTATTTTTGTTCTGCAACCTGTTGCTTTATTATTATTTATTTGGATGTATAGGTAATGATAGACATAAATACGTTTGATATAATTTGAAAAATTCGAAAAGTAAACTCTACGACGGTTTGATAATAAAATAATCCTAACCTAACTCAATACATATTAAATATAATTAATAGTAAACTTGTAATGTTTATTATTGAGTTTATCGAATTAAATTTTATATCTAGTGAGCCGTACACTTTTTATATTATTTATTAACGTGAAAAGCCGCCCTAAATAAAATCTACAGATGTTTTTACATAAAAAAAAACAAAGTGGATTTTTGCTATTGAATTCCACATACTCGTATACCTACATATCAATCTAATTAGTAGGTAGGTAAATCAAGGAATAAATTGATAAAAATACACGTAATGAAATAAATTGTATTTCGTTACCATTACTACTCGTACAATATCATGTTACCGAGAAGAGCTATCCTTAAAGATTAAATTTTCTGCTTAACGAACTCGTTTATATTTGTTTCCTTTACGTATTTTTCTAATGCGAAAAAAGATGAAGGCCATATTGAATATTGAGGCAAATAATTTTATTTTATACGTAGAAAGATAGAAATATCTAGACTATTATTTTTAGATTGGTGTTTTCGGGTACCTACCTTAATTATCGTTTGTCTAATTAAATGTTTGTTTTCACTTCAACTCAAACAGGCAGACAGGTACCCTTGAAGATAAGGTTAAATAAAAAAATGAAACACACTTAAAAGTAAACTTTATTCCGTTACTAATTAAATCAAGACGTTAAGTGCGCATAAAACCTAATCCTGAGTTAAGTAATTTGAAATAAGTATTCGAAGCATGAAATTAAATGGAATGTACTAAACATTATCCTTCTATTCCTTCGTTTATTGTGTTTCTTTCTTTATTTTTATACAATAAATGGTTTACAATACATAATAACCATATAACAGATTTATTAAATTAGACAATCTATGTACCTGTTCATATTTTTTTTACAATACAACAATAGAATACAAATATGCTATATAGGATACTACAAATTGGTAAAATAAGTTTCCAAAAATATAAAATCCAGGGTAGACTAGGCGGTCTTATCGCTTAAAAGCGCTCAATAATGTAAGTATTGAAATCAAACTACCTTAATATTGTTAAAACACGAGCAAAATATCGAATTCTATTTGAATAAAAATCGTACACTACGTTATAGGTACACTTACTAAAATAAACGCGTGGCAAAATTATTTGAATCGAAACATCATGTTTCAATTTTTCTAGTGTGTGCATAGAATAGAATAGAATAAAATTTATTTCACACAAATTTTAGGTACAATAAGAATTTGGAACAACAATGTAATACTAAAATTATGGCTATATATCTACTAAATAGATGACCATACTTGTATACGAACAAAAATGCGTCCATATGACATGGCAGTGGAAGTATACCACTAAAATAGGCCTACACGACTCTGGCTACCATATAAAGCTCTAATACTTTGCATTATAAATACCCCACAGAACTCAATGAATGTAACCATAGTAAGCCGCAATGGCTGCTTCCTTTGTCACCACTTGACTGATCTTCCTTAATAGCGATTTATTTGTGAGATTTTGGACATCGTCATTCCAACGACAGAACTTATCTAAGGTACACTTAAGAAGTTTATGTTGTCTACTTGGCAGTCTTCGTTATATTTAACCTTCAGTGGCAGTGGTTTCCTCTAGATGTGTGAAATTGCATCAAATTTAGTTTTGAGATTATTCTCTTTCAACCACTGTATCGTTTTTGTAATAGTTGTTTATTTCAGCATCGTAAGTAGATTTGTTATCCCCCTTGATTACATAGTTGTATTATCCGCAAAAAGAATCATTTTGTGCAACAGCCTTTGGACCGTCATTAATATATAGAGAAACAAATGTGGGCCAAAATACTACCTTGCGGTCTGTGTTTTTTTGAAATTTTTACCTATACTCAATGACAATCTGAGCAGTACCTTGATATTTCAACGCATTGTTGCCTGTCTGAAAATATGACCTTATCCTGTTATGGGCTGGGCCCCGTATTCCGTAGCGATACATCTTTTCCAAAAGGCGGTAATGGCTTACAAAGTCAAATGCCCTGCTCATATCCATAAAAAGTACAGAGACAGGAATCTGTAACAGTCTTTATAAGTCGGAAAATATCAAAGATGCTATTTTGGAACCCATTCTGTTCGTCTCCGAGTACGTTATTGTTCTCAATAAAGTCACTAACACTTAAATACAACTTTTTCAAAATCTTTGAAATATTGGTATGTCTGTATTATCTAGAATACAACGGTTTCACGACCGATTTTTTAGTATAGTAGGGAACGACCCTGACTCCAGGAAAGCACAAGACGATTACGTCAGATTTTATTTTGTGGCATTACGACGACCAGTCTTCCTATGTTTAGGTAACACTTAAGAATTTTATTATATGTATACTATATATAAAGACATGGCAGTGGAAGTATACCACTTTTTTAAAAAATAGGCCTACACGACTCTGTCTGCTTGATACCATATAAAGCTCTAATACATTTTTTTTGCATTATAAATACCCCACAGAACTCAATGAATGTAACCATAGTAAGCCGCAATGGCTGCTTCCTTTGTCACCACTTGACTAATCTTCCTTAATGCCAAGACGAAGCGATTTATTTTGTGGCAGAGATTTTGGACATGGTCATTCCAACGACAGAACTTATCTAAGGTAACACTTAAGAAGTTTATGTTGTCTACTTGGCAGATTTGTTCTTCGTTATATTTAACCTTCAGTGGCAGTGGTTTCCCTCTAGATGTGTAAAATTGCATCAAATTTAGTTTTTGAGATTATTCTCTTTCAACCACTGTATCGTTTTGTTAATAGTTTTGTTTATTTCTGCATCGTAAGTAGATTTGTTATCCCCCTTGATTACATAGTTGTATTATCCGCAAAAAGGAATCATTTTTGTGCAACATCCTTTGGACCGTCATTAATATATAAGAGAAACAAATGTGGGCCCAAAATACTACCTTGCGGTAACCCAAATGTGTTTTTTTTCAAATTTTTACCTATACTCAATGACACTTTTGTTATCTGAGCAGTACCTTGATATTTCAACGCATTGTTGCCTGTCTGATAAAAATATGACCTTATACTGTTATGGGCTGGGCCCCGTATTCCGTAGCGATACATCTTTTCCAAAAGGCGGTAATGGCTTACAAAGTCAAATGCCCTGCTCATATCCATAAAAAGTACAGAGACAGGACACTTTTAATTAAAAACAATCTGTAACAGTCTTTATAAGTCGGAAAATAGTCAAAGATGTATTTCTATTTTTCTGGAACCCATTCTGTTCGTCTCCGAGTACGTTATTGTTCTCAATAAAGTCACTAACACGCTTAAATACAACTTTTTCAAAAATCTTTGAAAATATTGGTATCAAAGTAACCGGTCTGTAATTATCTAGAGTTTCCTTGTTCCCCTACTTATACAACGGTTTCACGACCGATTTTTTTAGTATAGTAGGGAAACGACCCTGACTCCAGGAAAGCACAAGGGTTAATGATTACGTCAGCACTCATTTTATCATCATAGCCAACTGCCTTTGAATTATTTAGTGATTTTATGTGTTTCCTGAGTTCAGAGATAGATAAAGGAGACAAGAATATGCTCTTTTCAAATTGAGGTAAAACTTCACCAGTCTCTTTTACGTCTAAGTCTAGTTCACTATCATTTTTAATAATGTTAATAAAGAAATCGTTAAATACATTTCATAGTGATTGAGGTTCCTCGTAAATAATGTCATTATAAATAATTTTATGAATAATTGATCATGATTTGTAGAATTTGTATATTTTTTTATTATGTTCCAAGATGATTTACATTTATTATTGGATTTTACAATATAAGCTGTATTGTTCGCTTTTTGTGAATAAATAAGGCATTTTTTAAAGAATTTTAGTATAGTTGTGATACATTGTTTTAATTTCTAGGCATTTTTTATCACGATATTTTAAATACAGTTCTTTTCCTTTAACAACATCTACGTAATCCTTTTGTAAGCCATACATTATGTGGTTTAATATATTAAATTTAATTAAAATAAAAGGAACTTCTGTCGAGTTCTTAAGCCTACATACATAATTTCAAATAATTACGACTAGGTACCTAAGTCCACGACACGACAACACTGTACATGAAAACCATGCAACAATTACAATTTCCAGACCACTTAAACCAGCAACAGACAAAGGAGAAGGTAGTTAATTCTCGCATTGAAATAATTAATTTACTTGCAAATCGTACCTGTCCGGGACCGGCCGTGGGATAAGTGTTCCTCCTTTAATGCTGGTTATCTAAAGGTGGCATTGGTAATTAATCCCAGTTAAAGCTCGGAACAAGGGGTTACCTTACCGCCGTGTTTATGTAAATGACTGCCTGCAGGATCAGCCGATATAAGTGTTCGCCCGCATTAGGAGTACAACGCCGATAAAATTTATGGTGTTTCGATAAAGCGTCCTACTTCTTTTGCACACACACATATACATTTTTTCAAATGGTTGACTTGACAACAAACTTTTTAAATAACAAGCAACGATTTAGTATTAGGTATAATATGAGGAAAACTAAACATAAAGTGATATGAGAGTTAGTGAACGACTCCATCAATGCGTTTCGGGATAATAATGATGTAAATCAAATACCTACTTATTTGTGCAATAAATTTTATTGTATCAAAATAAGTCAAGTAAATAAGTAATAAGGTAAGTCAATTTAATCCTGCATTAAAAGTTAAAAAACTAACTAAGAAAAGCTAACACATTAATTTTGATAGAAAATATATAGCGACAGAGCTTTAAATCGACTCAAGTACATTTGGCTAAAATGTAGGCTTTAGCAAGTTGAGCAACTCTCCGTTCAGCCAACTTTGCCCTCTTGGAGTGGGAGGCTGAAAAGACACGCATAAGGCATCTTGAAACTCGCTGATTAGGAATCAGGAGGGGGCCCGCGGGGAATTCCTGCTGAACCTAACGTTGTCCTCGTTCCCCACATTTGGTCAATGTCCTCGGAATAATTGTAGAATAACCGGATTAAGAATAGAAACAAATATATTTTTACTCCACTCGTGGTTGAATTTGATACTTTTGATTATACCTTCCGCCGCTTAACTTTGCCTAAAAGTTCATTGCCCCGACTAGTAACACAAAAACTATAAAGGTATAATTCCAATAATTGAATAGGCACTATACCGTTAAGCGATTCGAACGCAATCCGGGAGTAACGTAAAGACATCGCAGATTTATATGGCGCGTGGTATAGGTACAATATAGACTTCAAAAAATGAAAGAAGTTATGTGTTGGATTATTGTTTAATTTTTTTATTATTTTAGACATAATTAAATTTATTAAACATAATAACAAATATTAGTCATTATAAACGTCACCACCCCACCCACTATGTACTTCCTACTGCTGGGTACAGAGCGCTTGGAATGTAGTTCCCATGCGGGTCCAGTGCGGATGGGGAATTTTACACCCACCTTTGAATTGCTTCGTATTTCTTCAGGATGTTTTGCTTCACTGTAATGCTTGTGGTAAATTTCATTTTATTTGGTGGTAAAATTAATTTCATTTTTTTATATAAGAGGGGGTATACGAGCATGAGGGTCACAATGGGAATCACAATTTAAATTTACATCCTGTTATGATTTACATTTTTAACTATTTTAATAACACTTTAACAGCACTTAGAGAAACCAATAAACCAATAAAAAAAATACCAAATACCAATAGATTCAAAGAAAAGTACAGCTGTAATAATCTTCTATAGTAATTGAAAATGTAATTTGAGCTGCAATGACGATGATGGCAACTATATTATGTTGAATGAAACCAACAGAATTACGTAAACGCAAATAGGAATACCCTCACGAAATTTGAAACAATTTTTGTTTGCGGTTACGATTATTAACCTAATTGAAAAATACGTAATACGAATCTACATCTCGTTCAATCTGCCTCGATTCTCGAAATGTACCTACCTAATCCAGGCAATTTTACTATAAGTTTAAATGTTCTTTCCTGTTCCGACTGGTTTTGTATGACTTAAAAGGTCTTCAAAAGGTCCACCAGCAGCGTGATCGACCGTAAAAACGTAATCGTCTCGTTCCGGTTCTTTAACAAATTTAAGCGAATATCTTATCTAATGGAAATTCCTACTAGGGCGCATTAAAATTTAAAAAGTCTTTAACATCAATTCTCTCTTAAGCCGTGTTTTATTTACGTTCCCTATTAGCTCGAGTTAAGAAGATTAAGTTATATTTATTTTGTGAAGAAAATAAACTGAATTTACCTATCTATTTATAAAGAGTTCGTTCTGAACCTGAAAGCACTCTCTCGTCTTGTTGTGGGTAGCAGATGCATGAGCATCAATCATAATTGATTTAGTATTTTTCGGTTTGTGAAATTACATTTGGTGAAACCATTCACATTTCGCACTAGTAGTTTTGATTCACTTCGAATCTGAAATTAAAAGAGACGAAAAAAAGCTTCGCACAAAAACAGTTCTAATGGCGTTTCCGTTTGATGAACCGGATAATGTAATTGGATTTAAGATACATCCATTTATGTTTGAGGTGTCTTTGGTTTGACCACGAGCTGTATATAAACAAGATATAAATAACACAGAAAGCTAACCAAAGGCAGCGAGACGACTAAATGAATAGATACTAGTTTAATTTTACTGCTACACAGATATACTATAAAAATCGGTCAATTGCGAGTCAGACTCGTACATGAAGGGTTCCGTATCTCTGTACAATGATATAAAAACAGTTCAGTAATAAGTAAGAAAAAAATGCAAGCACGAGCTTATTTTGCTGACTGTACTTTTTGCCCCTGGTTACCAAAGTACTCGTCAAGATGAATCAAACGAGTCCAAACTCGATGCAGTGGTGTCGTTTCAAAGTTCCTATGGCCACCTTCTGGCTTCATCATCAGATAAGGTCCAGTTCATAATAAAATAATATTGCATTGCCATAGGATTTATACATGCTTGCAAAATTGGAGCAAAATCAGTTGAAGACATCCACTTCAAATTTGAGTTGAAAGTTTCCACCCGAATAATCACAGTTATATTGCAAGTTAATAAAAAGTTTGTAAAAAAATCGCCGATCGCGAGCAGTTGTGCGAGTAAAAAAAGTATTTTGAATAAAGAACAATTTTGAATTCTCATCTTCTTTGGCTGACGGTGGCTGATGGCGTTAAAACTGTCACTGTCGGCTGGCGGCTGACACAATGGCCGCCTAGCAATGCCTAGCATATGCTAGCATCCAAAAAACGCTGAAATCTTAACTTTATTTTTAGTATTTGTTGTTATATCGGCCACAGTATTACATAAACAATATATGTGAAAATTTCAAGTGACTAGCTATCACGGCTCTAGAGATAGAGCCTTGTGACCTCCTGTAACAGACGGACGGACAGACAGACAGACATACAGACAGCGGTCTCAGTAATAGGGTCCCGTTAGCACCCATTGGGTACGGAACCCTAAAAAGGATAAAGTATGAGTTCCCTTGTAAAATAGTTCCGCTGAACTGATGCAAGAAGTTTATGGCATTTGCAAGAATCTAAAGTTCGTAGATTCCCTGACTATTGGGTCCAGATTTAATTAAACTTATTATTTATTCTTAGTGTGTTTAATCTGAAATAGTTGTACCATATCAACACGAATATTTACTTGTATGCTTATGTAAGGCTTTGGTATTTACTGGAAGGAACCCACTGTCAATTAGCGTTTGGACCGCTATTTGTATGTAGATGTAGGTACCTTCTTTTTTCCACAGTGTCATTAATTAACTATGAATGAAAGTGTTTTTGTTTGATTTAGTTCCACGCCCAAACTATTATGGTAATTGCTACTGACCGTTCGAAGGTAGTTTATTTTACGGAAGACAATAAAGCACACATTTTTTGGGTCGTATTCCGAGGAAGTTCAGGGTTTTAGAAAAGCTTGGCGAGAGTAGGGAAATGTTACTATGCGGTAGTCCACATTCATAAACTAAAATCAATTATATTAATTTACTACTACCTTAGAAACACCTGCGCTTTACTCGTACAGTTTGGTCGTTGAGAGTCAATAGGAAACCTATTTAGCACCATGTTTATTGCGAATAAATGATTGATTGATTGAAAGGTTATGCCTATAAATTACCTCTTTGTTTTGCAGTCAACGAACAACTACCTTAATTAATTTACATATTTATTTACATTAAAATTTAACTCATTATCCTCACTAATTAAACATGATGTTAAATAACAGTTTAACTTATTTTAAATATGATGTTTGATAATATTTAGTTTTTTGCAGATGGTTTAATATATTCGACACATTTAAATTTGCGAGGTTGTACATAACTGTTAGGTTACATTACAACTATTGAACATTATTATATTTACATAATAATATTTACGTTTTACGTCAATTACCTTTTAAAAGCACTATTCAATATCTTTTAAACATCTACGTCTTAAAACCATTAGCGCACGTCACAAAAGTATGCTTAAAACAAATGAACCATTTTATATATTAAATTACCTTAATTTTTCACGTTTTGTAGCGAGTTTGTAACGTGACTTTTAACTAAGCAAATTGTATTTTGTGCTTCATTTAAATATGGTGTCGATGTCAACACTCCATTCCGTTTTGAGGAAATTAAATGAATTTGTGACTCAAGTTACCGTGATTTACATTACAGGGTAAAATTGAAAATTTAATTTAGGTAAATTAATTTCAATGTTATATCTTGTTAAGCGGCGGTTACAATTTATTTGGAAACCGAGTCTTATTGTTGGTAGGAACAACTTTTTTGACAAGACAGTCATCATGAGTTTATGAAAAGAATATTCAGCCAAGTCACTTTTTAGGGTTCTGCACGCAAAGGGTAAAAACGGGACCCTAATACTAAGACTTCACTGTCCGTCGGTCTGTCACCAGGCTGTATCTCGTGAACCGTGATAGCTAGACAGTTGAGATTTTCACAGATGATGTATTTCTGTTGCCGCTATAATAACAAATACTGAAAACAGAATACTTGAAATATATAAGAGGGGCTCCCTTTTATAACAAACGTGATTTTTTTGCCGTTTTTTGCTAATGTCAACATAATGTTATATGCATCTGTGCTTCCATGTTCCTTGTTGTTCTTCGATATTAAGGTGTGTTTTTGTTATGTTTTTGTATTTTTTGTTGTTATTGCTATTTCTTCAAATTACGCGCGGTTTGGATTTTGCCTGCGATGTTGTTTACATTTCGTGGGTATCCTTTCGTTAGTATACATTTTTGGGACAGTTTCAGCACCAATTAATGTAATCTAGATTAGAGTCAATAACATGCCCCTATTTTCTACTTGACCCATATATATATATATATATATATATACTATAATCCACGTCACTCGATGAGAGCGAAACATAGATGTCGCTAGTGCTGCTGCATAAGTAGCGTAGTAGAAATAAGCAACCTGAGATATATATATATATTTTTTTTTTATTCGACTGGATGGCAAACGAGCAAGTGGTCTCCTGATTAGGGCTTGCAATCCGGATAACCGGATATCCATATTATCCGGATATCCGCCCATTTTCGAATCCGGATAGGAAGCTCTTCATTATCCGGATAATTTGGATAATTCGAATATCTGATATTAAGCGCGCGCTCGCGCATTGTGAGAGGTTAGTGTAGTGCAGGGTTACTCAAAGTGGGGTACGCGAATCCCTAGGGGTTCGCTATTCGACGGTAGGGGGTTCGTGACTACGTGACTCCAAAAACCACCAGGCGGCAAGACTAGCAAGATGATTAAGATTGGTTTTGGAGTCTTTTTGTATTTTTTATTTTTAGTTTCTCCAACAGTCAATTTTATTACTTGGGGGGGGGGGGGGGGGTTCGCTATGGTCTAGAAACTTTAACAGGGGTACGTGGAGCCATAAGTTTGAGAAACCCTGGTGTAGTGTATGCATACACACAGATACATTTATTTTTGTATTAGGGGTTTACATGCAATAATTATTAGTTACGTTCATTCTTAACATCTTGTTTGGTAGTGGCGATGATGAATTTTTGGTAAATGTGTATGTAAGTTTGTATGTGTTTATTTTATTAATATTGTTATATTTTATGTATTTTTTCAATCTTATATATATTTTTTACCTTACATTACACACACCTGCTTTGATCACCTTTTTTCTTGATTCTATGTTAATAACATCGTCAGGTCGAATAAGAAGGTAGAAGAAGAGATCGCTTTTTAGCGATTAGACCCCTGTTTTCTCGTCTCCTACCCTACCTTTTATGTTCTGATTTCATTTTAATAATGAATGTTTTTTGGTGTTAAATACAATACGCTTTGTATTGTATTGTGTTATTTATTCTTATAATAGAGCAAGAGCCCGCAAGAGCCAGACCTTCGTTATAGTATCGTTATAATCCTTCGTTATAGTCCGACTACAGGACCAGAGCACGAAGCCTATTCCTTTGCAGCGGGGAGTCAGACAAGGAGATGTGATCTCTCCGAAACTGTTCACCGTTGGATTGGAAGATGATTTTAAGGTTCTGGACTGGAAAGGACGAGGCATCAACAATAATGGGGAGTACTTCACTCACCTTCAATTCGCCGACGATATTGTAGTCATGGCTGAGACTATGGAGGACCTCAGTGCTATGCTCGCTGACCTCAGAAGAGTTGTTTCCGACCGAGTTAGCTTAAAAATAAACATGGACAAGACGAAAGTCATGTCCAATGTTGTGCCAGCTCCCGTAATAGTCGGAGGCTCTGCGCTCGAAGTTGTTGACGACTATGTTTACCTGGGACAAACGATCCAGTTAGGTAGGTCTAACTTCGAGAAAGAGATCACTCGTCGAATCCGACTCGGCTGGGCAGCATTCGGGAAGCTTTGCAGTGTCTTTTCGGCCAAATTACCGCAATGTTTGAAGTTAAAAGTCTTTGACCAGTGTGTGTTGCCAGTGATAACATACGGATCTGAGACGTGGGCGCCAACGATGGGCCTCATTAAGAACCCAAAGTCACTCAAAGGGCTACGGAGAGGTCTATGCTCGGGGTTTCTCTACGGGATAGAGTCAGAAATGATGATATCCGCAGTAGAACTAAGGTTACCGAAATAGCCCGAAGAATTGCGAAACTGAAGTGGCAGTGAGCGTGCTCGCAGGACTGATGGCCAATGGGGTTAAAAGGTTTTCGTATGTCGTCCGCGGAGCGGGAGACGAGCCGTCGGTAGGCCTCCAATAAGATGGAGCGACGACCTGGTTAAGATCGCTGAATTGCGTTGGATGCGGAAAGCACAAGACTGGTCCGAGTAGAGAGCCTTGGGCGAGGCCTAAGTCCAGCAGTGGACGTCTTTCGGCTGACATGATGAATCGAATCTACTCTCGATTCTGAGTATTTCTGAGCAAAGTGCTTTCCGGTTTTCAGTTATATGAAAAATTAGCACTATGCATAAAAAAAAAACTTTCAGCCTTTAAAATATAACGAAGGTTTGGCTGTCGTGGGCTCTAGGTCCGTAAGGCAAAATAACAACAAGCAGGAGACAGAAAAGTTATAAAGTGTTTTTAAGTTATTTCACTCATTAAAGTGACAAAATAATGATTTTTACGTGCGTATAAGACAATTAGTGATTAAGTTAATTAACACGATTCGTCTGATGAAACAAATTTAAAATTGTTTTTAGCGTTTTTTTAAATATTTGGAAAATTATTCAAATTATTCAAAATAACCGGATATCCGGATACTGAGATTTCAAATATCCGAAATATCCGGATAATAAAAAGTTACCGGATAATGCAAGCCCTACTCCTGATGGTAAGAGATCACCACCGCCCATAAACATCTGCAACACCAGCGTTGCAGACGCGTTGACAACCTAGAGGCCTAAGATGGGATACCTCAAGTGCCAGTAATTTCACCGGCTGTCTTACTCTCCACGCCGAAACACAACAGTGCAAACACTGCTGTTTCACGGCAGGATTAGTGAGCAAGATGGTGGTAGCAATCTGGGCGGACCTTGCACAAGGTCCTACCACCTGCAAGAAGTAAGTAGTAAGTAGTAAGATATGTATGCATAGGAAAAATTCGTGTCTAAATTCCTGTCCAGCGGTGGTGTAGGGGTTATAGCAGGTTCAATTCCCGGCGCTGGTCTCTTTTTCTGGTTTTTCTGTGCATCCATGTCTCAGTTTGTATTTTCGATATGGTTTCACGGGAAACCCGTAAAAGTAACAAATTTGGAGTTGAAATAAAAAATACAAAAAGACTCCAAATAACCAATCACTATTTTATTCTGTTTTTTATTTGTTGTTATAGCGGCCACGGTTATACATAATCTGTGAAAATTTCAACTGTCTAACTATCACGGTTCATGAAACCCTGGCCTGGTGACAGACGGACGGACGGACAGTGAAGTCTTAGTAATAGGGTTTCCGTTTTTACCCTTTGGGTACGGAACCCTAAAAACAGGGTCTATATGCAAGGAACGGCGGTCCAAATTTTGAATTGAGTTAACTGTGCCATGAGGGGTTTCGCATGAAAGGGCTTCATTGGCACAAGCTTAAACAGATTTTTATGATTTTTCGATTTATGACGAAGAATGAAAATAAAACCTTTTTTCCTTTTTTATATGTAATAAATACCTACAAATTTGTACGGAACCCTCGATGCGCGAGTTCGACTTCCTTTCCTTCCGACCTTCTTTTGTTAATGTTAAATAAAAGACGTGTTCTCGAGCTGGCATTTATTGCAAGACTGGGAGCTACCCTCTAGTACAATCATAATTTCAATATGCAACACCTTCACCCTTAAATAACATAAAATTTTGTCCCTAACACCTTCACCCTTAAAATTACAAAACAAGAAAAACTTAATTATCTATCCTATAGTAGGTAAGTGCAAATATATGTGTCTCCTAAGTCCACATATTTACATAGGTATTTTGTCATTAACCCAAAAGTTAACCTACTTAAGTACTAATTTGTGATAGCGAGTACCCAACAAGTATGATATGATATATTACTATGAAATCACAAAATCGCTTACCACCAGATCTCTATTTATTGTAATAATATTATATGCCTACTACAGTAAATAACTTGTACACGAACACAATTTTATCTTTTTGCATAAACCGCTTCAGGTACTTAAGGAATACTTAAGGAAAAGAGCATACCATTTCTAACAGCGATGCTAGTTTTAAGTGACACTAACAGAACGAGAAACAGTCATGCGCGGTTTATTAAAAAAAAAAAACATTACAAATTCCTTTACCTACGTATTTTTTTTTATTTTTTTTTATTTAAGAACCTAATCACCTTCGAACCCATACCTAATTGGATGCTGGCGCGCCCTCTTAGGACGATTGTTTGCTAGCAATTCGGGCGTTGCCCCACCGGATGGCGGCGGCGGCGGCGACGTGCTCGCCGCAACCCCCATGCCCCACGCGGCCCCAGCCCCGGCGCCGCGCGGCGCATCCGTCAACCCTTCCTCCGGGCCACTACCCGTACTAGGACTTACTGGGTTTACTGAACTTCTATTTAATAATCGACGTTGTCTCTGATAAATATTATCCACTTGATCTATCACTCTCGCCTTTATTTGGTCTACATGCCTATGAACTACCTCGGAATTAGAATTCGTCCTGACTGAGTAATTGGTGTCACCCCGGCACTCGACTATGCGCCCTGGACTCCATTTGGTATTACCCGTTCCAAATTTTTTAAACCAAACGTTCGCCCCAATTTGAAACCGTCTTTGTACACCTCCCGCGTTTCGCTGTATCCGCGTTTGATGTTGGAGTACTCGGGCTGTACGTTCCGGTTTTAAGCAGTCTAACCTTGCTCGAAGTGATCTACCCTGCAATAATTTGGCTGGACTTTCTCCTGTTGCATAGTGGACCGTGTTTCTATAATTTAATAGGAACCTACTTAATGCCGTGTCTACGTCGAGATTTTGTTCTATGCTTTTTTTGATGACTTTTTTGCAAATTTTTACTGCCATTTCAGCGGCCCCGTTGGAAGCGGGATGGTAAGGCGCTGTCAGTATCTGCTCAACCCCATTATTGGATAAAAATGACTGAAATTCGGTACTCGTAAATGGTGGGCCATTGTCACTAACCAATTGCTTAGGAAGACCGAATCGCGCCCACAGTTCCCTCAATTTCCCTATTACGGACACAGCCGAGGTATTTCCCATTTTGATAGCCTCTATCCACTTCGAATGGGAATCTATCACCACGAGATACTTGGTTCCTGCAAAGGGGCCTAAAAAGTCCACATGTAGGCGCAACCAAGGCCGCTCTGGCCACGGCCAGAGGCGCGGCTCGTGCGCAGGCGGCGCGTCGCCCACCGCGGCGCACACCGCGCACGCGCGACAGCGCTGCTCCACCGCCTCGTCCAACCCGGGCCACCACACATAGCTTCGTGCCAGAGCTTTGGTTTTGACCATGCCCATGTGTGAGTCATGCAACTCCTGCAGGACCTTTTCCCTACACGCACACGGTATCACCACTCGGTGCCCCCACATGATGCATCCGAGTTCCTCATACAACTCTGTTTTCCTATTTAAAAACGGTTTTAGCTCCCGCATTTCGACTTCAATCGGCCAACCGTCTTTTAAATAGCTCAGAACCCGGCTAAGCAAAACGTCTTTTGCGGTTTCTTTTTGCAGTATCTTATAATCTAATAACATCGCCTGTGAGGCAAAATGCAGGTACGTCTGTTCTGGCACCTCGTCCTGTTCCCTATACCCGTTCTCTCGGTGACCTCGTATCATACGCGACAGCGCATCAGCTGTGTTTTGATCGGTCCGCACGTACTCAATGCTAAAATCATAAGCGGACAAAAGAATTGCCCAACGCTGCAGTCGACTCGCTGCAGCCGTCGGCACCCCGCGATCGGGCCCAAAAATCGTAACTAAAGGTTTGTGGTCAGTGCGGAGGGTAAAGCTGCGGCCGTACAGGTACTGGTGAAACTTTTTGATTGCGAAAACGATAGCCAGGGCCTCTTTGTGTATTTGACTATAATGTAACTCCGGGAGCGTGAGCGCGCGCGAGGCGTAGGCGACCGCGCGCTCGCCGTCAGCGCCGCGTTGCGCCAGCACCGCCGCGATGCCGTGCGCGCTTGCGTCGCACGTCACTACACATGGGAGCTGCATGTCGTAATGCGCTAAACTCTCCACACTGCACAAAGCCTGTTTCACCTTATTAAAACCGGTTTCTTGCCTAGGACCCCAAATCCAATGTTTGCCCTTTCGTAATAATTCATACAGGGGGGATAAATATTCACTCAGATTGTTTATAAATTTCCCATAAAAATTTACCATTCCTAGAAATGACCTCAGTTCGGCAACATTTTCAGGTGGTGGCATGTTGACAATAGGCGCGATCTTTTCCGTATCCACGCTGACCCCGTTCTCGTTAATTATAAAGCCTAGATATTTCACCTGCTTTAGAAAAAACTCGCACTTGCTTTTTTTTACTTTTAAGCCATGCGACTGTAATATTTGCAATGCCTCCTGTATATGTTGTTTGTGTTCTTGCATTGTTTTGCTAGCTATTAATATATCATCTAGAAAAGTTATAATATGTGGCTTATTTTTGAATAAGTTCAACATAATCCGTTGAAAAATGCCGGGACTTGATGCTAAACCGTAGACCAACCTGTTATATTTAAATAAACCCCGGTGGGTATTTATAACGGTATAGTCTGCCGTTTCGTCAAGGGGGATCTGATTGTAGGCCTGTGATAGATCAAGTTTCGAAAAATATTTATACCCATTGAGGTTGCTCAGTAAGTCGTCGATTTTAGGAACAGGATATCTATCTACCATTAATACTTTGTTCAGTGTAACCTTGTAATCCGCGCAGAGTCTAATCGCGCCGTCTGCCTTATGCGCGACTACTAACGGTGTGGCCCAGTCAGAGTGGTCGACGGGCTCGACGACGCCGGCCGCCAGCATGGCGTCGAGCTCGGCGTCGACGCGCGCGCGCAGCGCGTACGGCAGGGGTCGCGCGCGGCAGTACACGGGCTGTGCGCCCGCGCGCAACCGCAGCGTCGCGCGCCCTCCGGTGAAGCAACCCAGCGTACCCTCAAACACCTCTTTAAATCTGGAAACAATATCATTAACATCTATAACCTCTGATTCGGTTCGATCGTGCTTATCCAATTTATTCAGCGCTAATAAGGGTACCCTAATGCCCAATTCGGCGAGCCACTGCCGTCCCAACAAATTAGTGGTTCCGTTATTAAACACATATAAATCGAGGGTTTTAATTTTTCCCCGGTAGCTCACTGTTACCTCGAGAAATCCTAATGGGGAGATACGAGAACCATCATAAAAACTAAGTTTTAAATTACATGAGTGTAACTCGAGGTTTCGAAAATTTTCTAAATATGTTTCATAACTAATACACGATAAAGGTGAACCCGTATCTATTTCCATTTTTAAACTGATATTTTCTACCAAAATCTCTATACGTACCGGTCTATAATCACTTAAACCCATTTGATACATTGGCATTTCATCATCACTATAATCTGCGCGGCGTTGATTCAATGCGCCCTCGTTGAAGCCCCCGGTTGAGGTCTCGTCGGCCCCGTCACGCGAGCTCCGCCCCGCGCTTGCCTCGTGCTGTTCCTGGATACAGTAATGGCGCGCGAGCGCAGCGCCACCGCGCACGCCTCGTCGCCGCCTGCCCCGGGCGCTTTGACCGCGACCTGCCGGGGCCCGATCGATCTGCCCACGGACCGCTTGACCACTTCTATAGCCTCGCCCCCATGCTTTTTCCTGCTCATGTAATGCCTCTTGCCTGGCTCTTTGCCCTTCCCCTTCGGGGCAAACACGTCTCAGATGGCCGACTTTTGAACACTTATCGCATACATAATCTCTAAATTTACATTCCACCCGTACATGTGTTCGGTCCCCGCACGCAGTGCAACGTTTATTGGTGGCACTGTAGTGCATTTCAAACGCGGGTGATTCCACCGCACTAGCATTTCTTTCCGCGGATTCCATAGTCGCTGCTAATGATACTGCTTTGCTGTAATCTAATTTATTCTCTGCAAATAACCTCTGGCGAATTGCATCACTTGTAATTCCACAAACAAGTTGGTCACGGAGATTTTCCTCCAAAGTTTTACCAAAATCGCAGAACCTTGCCTTTTGTTTCAATATGGCCACGTAGTCTGCCAATGACTGTCCGTTCTCCTGCCGACATTGGCGAAATTTGTACCGTTCCGCCAACGCTGACGGTACTGGCTGCAAGTGATCCTTTACTAATTTCACCACTTTCTCATACGTAAGCGTTGAGGGTTTGTCCGGGCTACATAAGTTCACAATTAGTTCATACGCACTTTCACCCACATTAGCGATTAAAGTTGGTAGTTTTAATTCGTCCTTTACCCCATTTGCCAAAAAACACATATCCAGTCGTTCACAGTAAGAAGTCCAATTTCCATCTATAATGTCAAATTCCGCGAACTTTCCCGAACCTGACATAATGATCACTTATTAGATCGAGCACCAAATGCAACAGTTTCTTTTTATTTTTACTCCGCGCCGCCACTGTTAAATAAAAGACGTGTTCTCGAGCTGGCATTTATTGCAAGACTGGGAGCTACCCTCTAGTACAATCATAATTTCAATATGCAACAGTTAAATAGTGTGAATAAAAACACTGTAGCTAAGTGGCATTTTATTTTTGATTAATTTGCCTCTTGTCTGGTAGTGTCTTGGAGTAATTAATTTAATTTGACATTTAAAGTTAACGGAAATCAAAAATAACATGTTGTGTACATTCATTGTAATGAAGACATATATTACTCTTCTTTTTATTTCAAGCCATGAAGTCCTAGGAATAATAATAACACCGTTTGAGGGAAACTAGATTTTAAAATATTCTGCTAAGTAGTACTATACTATAATGTAGTATGTTTTGCCGTCAAGTTAGGAAGGGAAATGTGTTTAGAGTTGGGATTACAGCTTCAGCTGTAATGTTACGATCAAAAGAAATGAATGGGGCTTGTGAAGTGAGAGAAATAAGGAGATACGAAATCAAGAGCTGTCTAATGTTGGTCACTTGTCTTGTATTTGTTTCTTTAATTTTGTATGTTTGGTAAAAATATTCATATTCACACATAGGCACACATAAATATATCTGAGGTCCAAGGAACGCAAGGATTCAGATATTGTGTTCAAAATAATAACCTGAGATGCACTGTGAGCGTTGAATCTGACTAATATTATAAATGTGAAAGTTTGTGAGTGAGTGAGTGAGTATGTGAGTGAGTGTGTACGTTTGTTACTTCTTCACGCTGAAACGGCTGGACGGATTTCGATGAAATTTGGCAAAAAGTTAGTTTATAACCTGGATTAAAAAAAAGGATACTCTACTCTATTCTTGAACTAGTAACTGCTGGGCTTAGGAGTCATGAAATTTGGTATGTAGATAGCTGGACATCTGGAATAACACATAGGCTACTTTTTATCCCGATATTCCCACGGGATAGGGATAAAATCTCGAAATATCAACCGCTGGGTTTGAAGTCATGAAATTTGACATGGTTGTTTTAATTTAAAGTCAGTGAAAACCAAGATGTAATTTTAGGGAATTCCCACGAGAATTTTATAAAATCCCGGAATTTCAATTCAACTGCTGTATCTAATGATTTCCTACGCGTGCGAAGCTGCGGGTAAACGCTAGTAATAAATAAAATACAAAAGTTCATTAATGAAATCTTAACGTTTTTGACCATTGTATAAACGCTTTCACACTACATAAGCATCTATCGTGGCGGACCGGACCTAGAATCGACCTTTTTGGCATGTACCCATGGTTACGCATTTTCCCACATTTCGGACTTGTGTGTTAACTTCCACTCTCGCGGAAACCTCACTTTTCCGAATTTAATCAACAGATAAGAGCCGGGCCGTTCCGGAAAAAAATAATATACAGATACGAATATAATATATGAGTTGAATAGTAGGTAGAAACTTAAATGCCCACGTAAATAAACAAACGCCGCGCTTTGTCTGGCTTTTTGCTTTAGGAATAAAAGGTTTCATAACAGCAGCACTGTTTTTGATGTTTCGTTGAAAAATAATACTGATGGTTACACTCAGCGACAATAGGGATGTATAATGTAATTCTGTGGCGTTGAAAATATCTAAGGCCACGTTCATAGTTATTTACATTATGTGCTTTTGTTATCTGACGAGGCGAAACTGTTACTTTAGAGCCGATGCAAATTAGAGGAATTGTTTGTAATCGGATAACAATTACGTAGTCTTAGAGCGAAACTGCGGCGGCGCCGGCGGCGTAGGCCTCTATTTTTGAGACAATGACACGTGATTCGAATATATTAAAGCTTCTCTGACAGAGAAACGCTGATCTAGATCAGTGCTGGTAGCCCAGTTCTTAGTAAGAGTCCAAAATGCTATGAAATGGATTTCAGAAGTTAGTAATCCTTATCTAATTAGGAGCGGGGAGCATAATCCATTGAACTTAACTTTTACCCAAATACCTTTTTGTTTTTCTCCACCTCAGAAATCCAATCAATCCCATTAAGCAAAGTTCACTGGTTTTGGAAATGTATTTTCTCAAACATGACAAGAAATATTGACGTTCTGTTACAAATAATAGGCTGAGAAGTATCGCGTTGCAGGCGCTGTGACTCGGCAGCTTGCGCGCGGTCACTCTAGCGGTCTGCAAAGATATTCCATACAACCTTGCAGGCCGCTGGCCGGCAATGCGACCGTCTTTTGTTTCAACGCCAGCGCGACACGCGCGCACACAACAGGGCGCCCAGACTAGCGTCCCGCCAGCTTCATTTCTTGTTGTTTTATTTTATTTCATGTAATGTTTGAGAAAAGCACTATATAAGCCTCAGCCGGAACCTGGGGTTGCCGGCCTCGCATCCCTCGCTACGCTCGGCCTATATCTGCTTGGCCGGCAACCCCCTACTTCCCGGCCTCTACAGTAATGTACATATTATTTTCTTTTTTGCTTAATGTCACGGGTCCAAAGTAAGAGGGTGCCTAGTTATTACGATGTTATTACAAGCAATTTCTGAATATACTTAACCTGTTTATTTAACATGTGTTCAATTGTGTTCAGCAGTATATTTGTCTTTTTACGACTATTGAAGAAACACTTAACGTAGATTTTGGCGAGAGAACAAAATACCGTAGGTTCTTACTATAAAATGTTATCGAACATGTGGAAAAAAACCTGCCAAGTGCGAGTCGGACTCGCGCACGAAGGGTTCCGTACCATTATCTAGATAACATTAGACAATAGCAAAAAAAACGGCATAAAAATCAAGTTTGTTGTAAATGATTTTTCATCACACTTGCTCGTAAACAAGTGTCGTAACATGCAGGCTACCTTGGTTGCAACCCCCCAAATAAAACCCTCGACCTTAATGTGCTTGTCATGAAACCCGTGGTCGGTAAATGAGTTTGTTCTTGCATGGTGTGCTGCTGCTCCGTGCGCGCGCTGCACACGCACGTTCCATGCACATTCTGCAGAGCGCTGCCAAGAGCGCAGCCAGCGGTATCGGCAATTTAAAAAAAAATATTAGTTTTTCTTTTACAAATATACAATTTTACTCGCAAATGTGATGAAAAACATTGTATGTCGCACGGGCGGTACTAGAATTACGAACATCGACTCATTAAAGGCCTCAGTCTTCGACTTCGAGCTTCTATCGGGTGTCCCAAAAAGGACGCAAGATTTCAATTTGCCGCCATTTTTGTATTTTAGTGCTGGCAACCCTAAAAAAAACTATTTGACAGCTGAATGTTTAGGGTTTGTAAAAATGGCGGGTTATACGAAAGATCAACGCGTTTTTATTATTGAACAATATTTCAAAAGAAGTTTGGCGTGTACGGTTCGAAAATTCCGTGCAAAATATGTTCGGAATATTGACTTGACTTCATCAACTGTGAGCAGAGTGGTTGCAAAATTCAGGGAGAGTGGATCAATTCATGATGTTCATTCCACTGGTCGTCCAAAAACAAGCCGTTCAAATGGCAATGCTTTAAAAGAGGAAATTCGACGCTGCATTGGAGAAATTCAGCCGCATTTATGCAAAATGGTCATAGAAATTTTTGACAAAAGCCTAGGAGGACATTTGCCTGACGTATTGTTGCACAAATAACCCTATTTTATGTATTTCGAGATTTTATATACAAATGTGTTTTTCATCAATTTCAAATCTTGCGTCCTTTTTGGGACACCCTTTAATAGACTCTCGTTCGTAATTCCTTATTTACCGCCCTTAAGACACAATGTACTATAAATATTTATTTCACTTTTTTTTTAATTGATTATACAACTAAAGATTCTATGAGTATTTCAATCGTCTACCTGTTTCCATTAGCAATATCAAGCAAAGAACGGCAAAACAATCACGTTTGTTGCATTGGAGCACCCCTTAAATATTTTTTTATTCTGTTTTTCATATTTCTTGTTATAGCGGCCACAGTAATACATAATCTATGAAAATTTCAATTATATAACTATAACGACTCAAGAGATAGAGACCTGTGACAGACGGACGGACAGATAGACAGACAGACAGACAGCGCAGTCTCACTAATAGGGTTCCGTTGGCACCCTTTGCGTACGGACTGAACCCTAAAAAGTATTATGGGTAAGTCTCAAATAAATGGGAATATTTTTTTCATCTCTCCTGTTCGGAAAGTTTAATTTTCATGGGTAGATAGCCGGGTGGAAAATTGCGTTTTCATCTCTAGGGTGGAAAGTTATTTTTTTTTAATTTTTCGATTAGCCTCGGAGTCGAAGATAATTGGGTTACGTCAATGACACCTATTTTTTTCTCATTTCAGCATGGCCATCTAGATGCACGTCGTGACCAAGGAGCTTATATACAACTGTGGAGGTTGAACGCCGAATATCCGTTTAAAACAAGAAATTTGATCTTTATTGCGTCACGAACATATTCCATCTATTCTTTTTATTCCTTATCTATTCCTGTTTAGCGTCATGTATGTTTTTATTTGTTCTATGTTTGTTCCTATGTTTGTTTTTTATGGCGTTAAATAAATGTATTTTCTTTCTTTCTTTCTTCATCTCTTTCTTTAGTTAGGTTAAGAAAGAGATGGAATATATAAATAAGTAATAAAGGTCAAACTTCAACGCATTCAACCTCCAGTTTTGTAGGTATATAAACTCCTTGGTCGTGACAAACTCGATTTTTTTTTATACTCGGCCGAGGCAAGTGGCCAGGTCGAAAAGGTACCGTTGGTGGTTGGATATAAGTAAATTAAATTTACTGAATACTGAAATTCAATTTAATGATATTCTCATTTTTTTGTACTATTTTACTTTCCTCACAGTCGAAATGAAAAGTAGAATGTCTAACTCGGGTGAAATTACCCATTTCAAATATTTATCAATTTTTATCAATCTACTATTTCTATCGACACCTAATCGACACAGTCTTTTGGTGGGATATTAATTATCCACTTCTAATTTAAAGGTGCGGCCGCTTCTCTAGACACTCTGCTCTCAATGACATTATCTGTCGCTCTCTTGCCACCGTCAATGTGCCAGCGCTACTGGAGCCACCGGGCATCGCTAGGGATGATGGCAAGTGACCAGACGGAATGTCATTGATACCGTGGAAATTGGGTTGTGTACTGGTGTGGGACGCTACTTGCGTAGACACACTTGCTCCCTCCCACATCCGCGGAACAGTTAACAAAGCTGGTGCAGCAGCAGAGGCGGCGGAAAAACTAAAAGTAAACCAATACAAAGGTCTCGGCCCTGAATACAGCTTTGTTCCATTCGGGGTTGAGACCGTGGGGGCCCAGCGCAAAAAATATTATTAAAGAATTGGGATGTCCCAATTTTTGACAACGTATAATAAATCGAAAACCGTTTGGAGAAATAGGCTTTGTGAAGCGTTTTCAGAAATCAGATTCCAAAAATATGATAAACTGAATTAAATAAACAAAATTTAAGTAATGACCTTCATTTGACCCCTGCCGTGTCCCGTCACAAAGGCAGTTCTAAAGCAGGTCTACACTCTAAAGTAAATTGACAGTTTGAAATGTTGCTGTCCTGCTTATAATAGCAAAGGGTGACAAAGACAGAACTTTAATCACATGATGCGCACCCGGCTTTAAACAGTTGTCATTTATCTTAAAGTCCGAAATGTATACGACTATTACCTATGTATTTTTACAAATTAAATTATTAAATTATTACGTTACAAGTAAATATAAAAGAATTTAAATATCAGATTTTAATAAAAAAATATATATTTACTCGTTCTATCACACCATTAAACAAACAAGGAATAATCGAACCTAAAAGAAGAGAAATAAATAAAACTATTTGTCATGGTTCATTTAGGACCCTAAGCCGTGCTTGTATTATTGTCAGATTGTAATGCCACAGATTATGTTATGTATACGACCTGAATTTTTCTAGGCAATGGAACGTGGCTCTCTCCCTGTGACGTCATCCAGCGTATTTCGTAAAAAAATATAAAAAATTAAACACTGATCCAAATTCAAAATCGATGAAAATGGTATCTTAAAATATCGTATTCTTCCCAAAAATAAAATAAAAACTATAGGTTATTTTTTTGGTGCATCCCAATTGTCTAAACGACTTTTTGATACCACAGGGGTAGAAGAGCTGGCAGTTTCCTCGCACCACGTTTCAGCATAGCTATACAGCGAGGAAATGCTGCCAGCATCCTTGGGTCCATGCCGCGGGGGGTTCCATTTACCAATTTTTTCTAGGTTATAGTTTAGTTATTAGTTACTTTTTTTCAACTTTTAGTTTTAATTTTGACTTAGTTTAGTATAATTTAATATCTGAAAAATTTAAGTCAATATGACATCAGTAGCATAAAAGATTCACCCTGGCATACGATTCGGTTTCTTTGATATCATATTGACATTTAAAGGTTGTGCCATATTATCTTGTATTTGCGAAGATTTTACATAAAAATCTGAGTTAAAATGTATTAATCATCAGCAGTTTTACAAGTTCCTTTTTTATAATTATAATTATGGCGCTCGTTCAGAGAGGATTCCTGTGCGCAGCAGTGGGACGTATATAGGCTGGGATGATGATTTGATTATGGCAATGTGTTATGTGTGTGGTCTCAAAAGGGTCTTTATTTGTGTTATGAACAATCGTAGACGTAATGCTGTTATTTAACATACGGAAAAGAACCAGCCCGCTAAGTCAATTTTGTGATAGCGTGTACACAAATAAACTAAGTTATCTTGGGGCTCCATACACCCCGAGGTATCTCTATCTGTTTGGTCAGGGTGCCTAGTGTATGCTTTAGGAGTGGGTTTAGGGCGGTAATTTAAGTCGCGGGGTCGTATAATTTCATTACTATGGCATTCACTCCAGTACTATAATTTTCCCTTAAAACCCCGTCCATTTCTATTTGTCTTCGCTATTTACGTTATCATTATCAAAGACGAGAAATATAACAATGATAATGAAAGCCGCTTTATGTAGGAGCCGATCGAGTTAATCGGTCAATGAAAGCAAAAAGGGAAACCTTATACCTTCTAATGAATTTCAGATGAGTGTGTCTCCTAACTCAAGAGAATTTGTTTAATGAGGGTTATCGTATGAATTCGCCACTAGAGGCGCTAGTGTAGCGTGAGGTCTCCGAAATGTCAAATCTCATCTAGTGAGACAAAAAACGATAGCCCTCATTGGAAAATTAATAATTCCAAGATTATTACTGCTAAATATTTTTAACAGGGTTTTTACATTTTTCGTCAGTGTTATCTAAAATTCAATTAAAAGCGGTGAGATGCTAATGAGATCCGATAACATTTATTCTATCGTTTCGATAATTTTACAAGTATAGGTATGTTTATATTATGTTATGTTACGGTGCGTAGTGACAATGTGTATAAATCCACCAGTGCCACTTGACTTGAGGCACATATGGGAGCTAATCTTTTTCTCAACCATTTACTCCTATAAGTCCAGCGGAGATATGTTTAAGCTTCGCTTTTTGTGGGCTTCAGTTCGCTCGATTAAAGGCTGACACCGCGATCGCCTTTCAATACTCCTACGTACATAGGTACCACCGTCTTGCTTGATTGCTCGATGTTGCCACTTCAAGTAAAACAGCGCTTCAGAGCGTCAACTATTTATTATATGTATACCTACAGGGTGGCTTTGACGACAGGGCTTTAAATTTAAGGTTTGAATTTACTCGTATACCTAACTGAGCTACTTTTGTTTTGTAAAATATTCAGATTCTTTGAATTCCGATAATTTATTGATCATTAAAGTTTAATTGTTAAATCAGTGCATCGGACATGGCGGTGTTTTCGATGTTTCATGGTACGAGTAATTTATTTGGTACGAGGGCCGTTAAATAGGTAATTTGACATCTTTCAGATAAACATAATTATCAATGTGCTATTAATTCGTCATATTATTGCATATATTAAAAAATGCATTAAATCTGTAAAAAATGAACGCTGGTCATGTTTTTAAAAAGTTGTAGAATAAAAGTAGGTAGCTCAGTTATGCGAGTAGAATCGAACCTTACATTTGGAGCCCCATGCCCAGAGACACCCTGTATAAAGTTCTAACAAATGACGTATTATGAACGCTTCTGTACCTACCTACCAATACTTTAAGAGACGTTACCTCACATCAAAAACAAGGCCGTTTTATATCGTTATATTGTTTTAGTTGTCATTACCAGAACCAAATACACTAAATTAAAATTCTATCCTACCAGACGAGATACATAATCTATACGGTTGCCTACATTTTAATTTTTAACTCTCTCTGTATGTGCTGTTGGTAGCGTCTATGTGTGTAGTACATACGTCATTGGAAGTAACTACTACAGAACCAACTGAATTGAAAAGTCTTTTCACAGGAAATATAATAATGCTTGGTTCGACGGCATCCATGCATAATAACGACTCATAAGGGAACTCTTCTTTTTAGTCCAATTCCGAGCGGGTAGCCGGTAACGTCAAATGAAGATGCTTAAATTTAACGCAACAGTTAAGGTCCCGGAACGGACCCAGTTAACCGGAATAACTCGATTTGTCTGAGAAGAGTGTCGTTAAAAGACAAAAATGTCTGAACCGTCAGCGTCGACTTGCGCTAAGCAGGGATACGTTAACCATTCTTTCCTTTTGTGCAGAAGCATTAATAATGTGTTATCTTATTGCGTTTTTTATGGAACAAGAAGTTGTTAGCGGCGTAATTGTTACGATCGAGCGGGGGGGGGGGGGGGGGGCAGCCGAAAACATGACAACTTCCCGAAAGTATAAAGTGCCCTTGGGCCGTCCACCATTAAATGTAGCCCTTTCAAGGAACATCATTCCTGTTAAATTACTACAAAGTTTTTTGGTATAGCTAGCTGGCAGATTACATCTTGTGGAAGAAATAAATTGTTTTGTTTGTCGTATTTTATAACAAAACTTGAATGATAAAGTTAAAATTACTGTGAAGGGGGATTTATGTTTATTCTATTTTTATTGTTTGACAGTCTAAACAATAGTACATTGTGTATTAAGGGGCGTAAGAAGGGGATGTAATCCCCTTATGTCCCGTGATACACACAATGATTTTCATCACATTGCGAGGAAAAAATGCAAAAAATTAAATTATTTTGTGTCCAAACACTTCACAGCTCAGCAAAAGCAAGACTCTAAGAAAACAACTGAATAAAATATGGCTACCCGCCAATACAGGGGCTACTTCAAAATTCGAAAATCGAAGTTCGTATCGTACCGTCCCTCTCACTCTCGTATTAAATAATATTAGCATCAGGAAAACGATATGAATTTCGATTTTCGAATTTCGTGCTAGCCCCCTGATTGTCACTTTTATCGAGTCGTCTACCATAATACTAAGAACCGTGTTTAGTTAAGAATTCGAATGGCCTTACGGCCAGATTATTCCAACATGCTTAAAATATATTTACTAAAATTATTGCAAAACAATTTGATATAAATTTAAAATATAAAAATAACGAAGTTTCATGAAATGTGGCAAATTTTTATGGTGTTAAATTGGGTTATATCTAAGTTTTAAAGATCTAAATAAAACGTTGACTGTCTTGAAACCTCTTTAGTCTGAAATGACGTACCTACTAACTTTTTAAAACCAACATCATAACTCCCTTGGGGAGGAAAACTATACGTAAATCCATAATTCCCGCGGGAACAATTGAAGCCACTGTCTTTTAGTATATAGGCGTGGAATAACGTCATTGACGAGCAAGTGTGTTGAAAAAAAAAAAACTTAATCCTCTTACTCATGAACGCTTCTTCATGCTATATTTCTTTCATTTTTATTCAGATTATAATTTTAATGGGTCGAATTCGCATGTATTATTTAGTAAAATGAATATATCATTACAATTATGTAATCTTTTACATATTTAACATATTATGAAACAAGTAGCCTGTTACCCGCGACTCTGTTCGCGTAGCATTCGTTTATCGTTATCCCGCAGGAACTATTCTATTTCCCGGGAGAAAAACTATCCTATGTCCTTCTCCGTAACTCAAACTTTATGTGTACCGAATTTCATCTAAATCGGTTAAGCGGCTTTAACGTGATGGAGTAACAATCAAACAAACAAACAGACTTACAAACGTTCGCATTTATAATATTAGTGGGATTTACTCCATTAGTATTTTTCGCGTGAGTTTGACGAAGTACGTTATACTTATAGCTTAAATTATATTTTTATGTAATTATGTCCTAGATAGTTACTACAGTAATTATAAACAAAGTAGGTATAGTTAATTACATATTATAAAAGTTAATTTTAAATTCTAATGAGAACCACATTTCTATGATCCATCCCAGCCTATATACGTCCCACTGCTGGGCACAGGCCTCCTCTCAGAACAAGAGCGCTTGGGCCATAGGTGGGCGGATTGGGAACTTCACACGCACCATTGAATTGCTTCGCAGTTTTGTGCAGGTTTCCTCACGATGTTTTCCTTCACCGCAAAGCTCGTGGTAAATTTCAAATGTAACTCCGCACATGAATTTCGAAAAACTCACAGGTGCGAGCCGGTGTTTGAACCCACGACTCTTGGCTTGAGAGGCGATTGGTCAAACCACTAGGCCACCACGGCTTTCTATGATAGTTCCACTAACATTTTATTTGTTCTTATCCAATGATGCGACCCATGAGAAAACATCAAAAATCTTTGCGCAGAACTCTCTACTTAACGGAGAATAGTTACACCGAACGGGTGAACGGGTGATGAAATAGGTCACATAGTAATAAGAAAGCGTTTGCAAACAATAAGCTGGTTGACAAAGTTACAAAGTGCAGGATTATACGCTGTTGCAGTGGAGCAAAGCGCTCTGTGCCGTTAAACCTCCCCACTCGCAAGTAAAGTAATTGTAATGGAGTGAACACCTCAGAAGCTTACAATGGAAGATACATTCTCACGTTACTAAGTACGGCACAAGTTGGAAACGGAATTGCAGACTAACTCATACGAGACATATTTCAACCTAACCAGCTCTTCCGTCTCAGCTATAATAGGTAGCATATTTTCATGAACCATTTTTGTGTACTAAATTACTATTAATGTTGTTTTCATTGTAAAAGTTAATTAATATATAGAAACTACCTACACCAATTAATTTGTTTTAATTAGGTACAAACGATTGCTTTCATGCAGGTCCTTACATTACTCGATATTTTGATATACTGAAATTAGTTAATCGTAAAATTTTATCGACATTTTGAAGTGTCATAACATAAACAATTGAACTTTGCGAAACCCTCGCGTTTGAACGAACTAAGCTAGATCCGAAAATTCTTGCAAAAAAAGTTCACATGTAGTAGGTACCTACCTAGTCGTAGCAACGGAAAAATTTCTATGTATTATAATTACACAGAAAACCTTTGTTTAGATAATATCATCGAAATTGTCCTGGTTTAGAAAATCAATAAAAAAAAAGTATTATATACAAAGATTGCTTGTTTCGAGTAAAGTATAAGATTTAGTTTCCTAACCTAGAAATGGAGACCCGATACGATACCCTTATACTAAGCCAGTAAGGTCCCGTCTCGAAGGCCTAAATGTTTCGCTTCACAAAAGGCACTAAGTATAACCGTTACCTTCTCTTCGATATCGACTAAAAGCACGCCCAAAACAAGTTTATTGTTGGCTGTGGTTATGCTGTGTAAGTTTTTTTAAAATAAATAAATAAATAATACAATGTATTATACATCTGACATATTTTGCAATGGCTTAATTATACTGAAGTTCGTTAAATATATAGGCATATTTGTGGTCTTGATAATTGAGCATAATCAAGGTTCTTATTCGACACCGGGTAACTAATTAAGCAGCGATGTCCTGTTTACAGTTTTTGAGCTCACCGAAAGCCTTGAGTGGACATGTAGAGTGGAGTTAGCACACCTTCATTTGTGTTTGCTTAGTTAGAATTAGATTGGATTTACTCTGTGTTCTAATGAGTTCGTTTTATGGAGTGAAACGACCTGAAACAACCCGATTACACTAGGAAACAGTATTTGTTCTACACGAATTGTATTTTACTCTTGTTTTGACATTTTAGAAACAGAGATTTGAAAAATAGGTACATATATGACCTATAAACAATTATTACTTTGCTCACCTGCAACCTTAATTAGGTTGCGGGTGAGCAAATTAATTATTTATAGTTCATTGATATGGACCTCCGCAAATTAACGCCTGATTCAATAAATTAGGTACATTATATATTTTTTTCTAAATACCGCTATACTAACATAAATAATGACAAAGATACCTATATGTTTGTTATAATGAACTGAAAACAATACATCCTTTTTCCTTGGACAGTCGTGTAAAAAATCTTAAAATAAAGAATACTGAATGAAAGTATTCGCAGAGTTTAGGTACTCACAATTAATCATTCTGTCACGCTGACTTTGTACCAAACGTGAAATAATCCTCAGCGGAAAAACCAGCAACACCACTAAAAAATCTTTAGGTATCTGACGCGCATGTTGTCAGAGCTAAAGCGTATGTGCGTGAAATAGTAGATTGCTCAACAAGGGACTAAAACAAGCCATAATGACACGAGATGTTTGTCATATGATGCTATAGTTCAAGTGGCAATATGGTTGTTTAGTCTCGTGTTAAACACTCTACTTTCACTTTGAATGCGAGAAAAAAAACAATGTTCTGTTCAAAATTACAATATTAATTTTTAAAAACGTACGCTCGACTAATGGACAGGCCATCTCTTCAAAGTACAAACAGCAAAAAAAAATAGTTGCGCGGTTTTTTCTTTTCTTTTATTGGTGAAGTGACGCTTTAAAAGCTTACATATTTAGCCAACAGTTACGAAATTGAAAACTATTGTAAAACTAATTGGACTAATTGAATAGATTCATATTCGTAAACATTAATTGTTTCACGAAATTAAATCGTGTATTTTTTTAAATATTTTTGCATAGTTGTCAATTTGAGGTTATTTCCACGCCCTAAAAATTCGCCATTCACAAACACCGTGTTGGCTGTTTAGGGTTTGGCTGTTTAGTTAGGGGTCAACGTAAATAAAAACAAATACTTCAATCCCTAGAGAATAAAAAGGAGCTTTAGTCCCGATATACAGAGACTAAAGTAACATTTTAAGAGTATGAGAAGTGAGAACGTATTTTAATGTTTGACAGAGGACGGTTATTAAAAAGCCAAAAACGCAAATCCATTCCATGCCAATTGCATGCAAAGCCATTTGGCAAAATTCGCATATGTAGGTACCTCGCGGCAATTTCCATAGGTAGGTACTCGTAATTTCTATAGACTTATATTATTACCGACTAAATTGGGATACTTACCTATGTTCTTAGTATATCCATCCGCTTCTCTTATACTAATAGATATGTAAGTACACAGTTTAAAAAGTATGACACACTTTATCTTTAGGCGTATATGCGTAGTTCAAATTGAAGACACTAGAATATTAATATTAAAACCCTTACGTTTATCCGACTTGGTCAGCATTTATTTGGTCCTTATCCCTTGAAATATTAATAACATCACATGTTTCTTTATCAGCACAGACCCTAGCCATGTCGCCATGTGTGATCCAGCTTCAATTTAATGCCGTAAAGGCTTGAATAATAGCCGTCGAGAATGATAATGTTCGCACATTTTCCCAGCGAAACCTAGCAGTAGCAGTACGACTCTATTCGCATATAAAGTTGAGTCTAAGAAATAATTGCGGACCCGTTGGCTGCCTCAGACAGAGATAGTGCTGTTGATTATTCTGTTACATAATACTCATATGCATATTAACCGAAGAAAACAAAATATTATTATCGCTGCTAACCTGGAAACTTTAATTGGAGTCATAAATATTTTTCACAGCAAAAAAACCTTTTCAAGCTAGCCTTATTTCAATTTCTTAAAATGTTAAGATGCCAGTACGTAAAACGAAATAATTGGGCTCTATGTGAAAAATCGGAAACCCCCAATTTATCTGATTATGCACATAGGATCATGAGATTATAATTGGTATTTCTTTATTTTCAGATCTCCAATAACTCGCATGGACGAATAAGATATACCTTTGCGACTCAAACCAACACAGACTCCTCCAAGATGTCGAGCGAGGGAAGCGGAGACGGAGGCGAGGACCTTGTATCGATGGCATACTGTTACCCCTGGGGGATGGGATTCCGGGACGTTTTCGCACAGATCCACGGCTACATCGCGCTGGTCATCTGCGTGCTCGGCTCCGTCGCTAACTCCGTCAATATCGCCGTGCTCAGCCGCAAAGAGATGGCCTCTTCCACTAACTCCATCCTCACCGGCCTCGCCGTCGCCGACCTTCTCGTCATGATCGACTATATCCCGTTCGCATGCCTCATATACGTCAAGATTGGTTCTGAACAGAGCAGAAACTCCTACGCTTCCGCAGTGTTTGTGTACTTCCATTCTATCTTCAGTCAGACGTTTCACACTATCTCTATCTGGCTGACGATCACGCTCGCGATATGGAGATATATCGCGATTAAGTTTCCACAAATGAATAGAACGTTCTGTGGTAAAAGAAACACCAATATAGCTATTACTTTAGCTTATGTCGTGTGTCCAGTGTTGTGTCTTCCTATCTATTTTGCTATGAATATTACGGAAGTCCTGACCTCCAGTGCAGGGAGTACAAACTTGACAGTGAATAGTACTAGTGCGGTAAACGTAACGTCCACCGCGGCTCCTAAGTACGCCATTACTATGACCAGTAATAAAACGTTATTGACTGCTATATTTTGGATTTACAGTGTATTTATTAAACTTATACCTTGTTTAGTATTATCAATTTTGAGCGTGTGTTTGATTATAAAAATGAAATCGAGTGACAGAAGACGGCAAAAACTATTGAAAAAGTCAGCCATAACGACGAATGAGGTAATTATTATATTAATTTTATTATTTTTGACTTGAGTTTTTAGATAACATATTGGCAACTATACAAGTTTGAACTGCACTTTTGGATATAATTAAGATTTATTAGGCTCATAAGCTAAAACACTGTAGATAAATATCAATTAAATCCTAAAAATAATCATAAATGTGTGTGTGTGTGTGTGTGTGTGTGTGTGTGTGTGTGTGTATGTTTCTATTTTTTTCGTGTGAAAATTACGCGATATGATTTTACAAAAATCAGAAATATTTATGTAGGTAAGTACCTAAGTATCCACTTTTATATCTCTCACCATTTTACAATATCGAAAACGTATTGGACATCGCGGTGATTTATCTCACGTTATTAAGATGATTTATCATTTCGAATCCGAGAGCAAAGGCTTCTCAAAATTTATGCTCTCCCGGGTGCCCGCAATCGCACCCAATTAAGAAAGTTGTATCAACAAGATGTCAAAGTCAAAATATTATTGTAAATCTAGATTGCTTATAGCCATCACTAGTAAAACGAATGCTAGTAAATTACACAATGTTGGTTTTTAGGATTCCGTAGGCAAAATGGCAAAAAAGGGCCCCTTAAAGTGTAGTCATGACCAATCCGTCCGTGTGTCACAGAAATTTTAATAAACTTGCAAAATTTATATTGTTGGAATTTGGAGTAAAGGCGTCTGTGTAAGCCGCTATTTAGTTTGATAATTAATATAACAAAAATATAAATATATAACAAATATCTCTAGGGAGGACTTTACATGTAAGGGCCCGGCTACACGTAGCGACTTGCATGCACCAACTCCTTGTGCAAAAATCGGCGCAAAAACTGTATGGCGTCCAAAAGCCATTTGTGCGGTATAGGTACCGTTTTGTCGCGTCTTGACGCACATGCTTAATTGTGCAAATTTGAATGATTGAGCGTGTACCCTAACAGAAGCAGAAAAAATCAGCTAACATCGACGTGTGGCACATATTGCGACAGTCAAACTAAAGGTTGTATCGTAATGCTTTCTAATGTAGGCATACTTACCATGGAATAGAAGAAAGAAGTTGGGAAGGCCTATCTTGGCACATGCACCGCAATTATGAGCGAATGCTCACCATGTCTGGCCACGTCAGATTAAAAGGAGTTGGACCGTAGTTCCCACACAGGCTAGTAGAGAATGATTTGAAGTGAGCGAAGAGTGAAAGATATGGGCCAGTGGTCAAAACAAGCAACCCGGTGGGAATCGAATCGTTACGGGGCCACACCAGTGAAGTGCACCTCAGTGCAGGTCGGGTTCGAACCCATGACTTCAGAGCTATAAGTCAAACCCTACTATGGATTTAACGTGTGTGAAAATTGTGTATCTACTTTAAGAAATAAATTTGCAGGGTGAAAAGGCGCGCCTGAACGAAGACGGTGGGAAACGTGGCGGCGGGCGTACTGACCGCACCACCCGCATGCTGCTGGCCCTGCTCGGCCTCTTCCTGGCTACGGAACTGCCCCAGGCGCTGTTCGGACTCCTCACGGCGCTTGCGCCGCACCTGTTTCAACTTTGCTACTACACATTCGGTAAATATCTATATTAATTGGACCTAATCTCTCATAATACTCGTACCAACCACAACCACATTACTCCCTTGTCTAACGTCAAGGAGACTGGTCTCGGATAGGAAATCTCCCGTCTGGAGGCTGACTACTATTGCCAATAGTTGCAGCGACATGACGGAATTAGTAGAGCAAACCTTGGCTTATCGGTGATACTTGGTAATTCGGTGATACTATGCGTTATTATCTTAATATGTTGAGCTCACAATAGTGAAATGCAAGCAATTAAATTGCTGGCAAACCGGATTTAAGATTTGCGAGCATCAAAACTGACAGCAGCCATCGATTTTATAACATAATAAAGCAGTATTAGTGATACTGTATCACCGAATTACCAAGTATCATCGATAAGCCAAGGTTTGCTCTACCGATATAAATTAAGTTTTTAAGATTCACTTTTGTTTTGCATGTGATGTTTACCTATAAGTGATTATGATACTCGGCTCAACATGTTAATACAAGCAGCGATTTCTGTTAACAATTGTTGGTGAATCTTAAATAATTATTAAATATCTCCAACGTACTTCTTACTCAATACTTTAATCATGACAGATCCGTTAGAGTCAATACCATGCTGCTAAAAAAGGGTTAATGTGAAATGACACACGTGGTTACTTTATTAAACTTCTTGCTGATATCATGATGATGAGAAGAATGACTGATCGCAGGCTAAAGTCGACTTTTTATAGCAGAGTGTAAGTATCTACACGCACGGAATAATATATACAATCATAGTTATTTCTATCCCGTTTTATAAATACCTACATGCGTAGTAGGTCGCTTGTAGGCAGTACCCCTAGTGTAAGTTTTCGGTTACAAAATACGTATCGATCGCGTTCGCGTTAAAATCTCAATTTATATGGACGAACAGCGCCTCTAGCGGAACGTTTGCGATGTTCGTGTTTCTATACAAATTGAGATTTTAACGTGAACGCGATCGAGACGTATTTTGTAACCGAAAAATTACACTAAGGGCACTGATCCGTAAAGTCACGCACGGTGGGAGTACTTGGGAGTCTCCTTAATAAGACTAACTATTGAATCTGGCCACGTAGATAGTCGATATAATTAGTTACTTTATTAGCTTTAAGAAAATATCAGCCCTGTTGTACTTTGTAAATATACTCTTAGTAACTTAGTTTTTAATTGAATGGCTGTGCCTGGCAGCATCAAGTTTTTGCTGTTAAACAGACTTCAAAAACGTTTAGTTATCTCAGATACTTGAATGATGTTGATAAGTAAAACAATGAGCAATGATCTGTGACCTCATCGCAGAACTAATGAAGTATCTACGAGTAAGTTAGAACGGTTTCGTAATCCGTGTGTTGGTATGCGTATATAGTAGGTACGTGACGTAACTGGCTATCGGATTATCCGTAATTAAATATGTCGTAACATTACGGCTGGCATCGCAGTTATTAATTTCACTATAAGGACTTATAATAATTTCTTGTAAAAACTAAAGTACCAAGGTTACTGAGAACTGCTCAGAGTTTTTATTTTTTAATTATTTTATTTCAATCTATAAAACTAAAACGTAAACTAAATAAATCTATAAATACAAAGAAAATAAGAACTCTAAACTTTCAGTTTATATATCCAACGTACCTATACCGCTTCTGAACCACCGCGATGATGTGATAGAGCTATGGAAAATATCAATCTTATTGCGCGTGAAATTTACCTTAAAAACATTCTCAAAACTCGAAGATCGATTAATCGTCCCCGAAAGTGCTCACATGGCAAATTTCGTCGAAATCATTAAAGCCGAGATCCCCGATATAAGTAACTATCATTTTATTGTTTAATAAATAAATACACAAGAGTTGCTCGTTTCTTGCTCGTTTAAAGACAAAAGACAAACGTATGTGAACAAATGTATGTGAATAATATGGAATAGATTTAATCGAATAAGTAAGTGACTTGATTTTGTAATATTATTACTGTCTTTGTCTTCTAACCGAGAGCTGTTTTCTTCTACTTTACATTGCCGTAGCAACTACTACTACTCAAGACTGTTGATAATTGACTTTCATTTCGAACATAAATACCATTAAGACAATGTAAACAAAATACAACAAATATTTACTTTAAATAACGAACGGAAAACACTCGGATGATTGAATGTGACAAAGTTTGAAGTATTACTATAATTTAAATTTTGGTGAGCCACATAAAAGCCGTATTATCATACATATTATATTTGAGAGGACCAAGGATTGCTCGAAGTTTCTTTTTGTAAAATTATATTTTTGGAGAATAAGCTTTAAATGTAAAACGTAAACTAGATAAATACTTCTGACCTAGATTTGAGCGTTAGACCGCCAGTTTGCAAATTACCAATCTTTTTGCGCGTGAAATTTACGCGTAAAACCGCTAAAAACTTGTCTCAGAGATGTTACGAGTAAGACCAAGCTAAATCGACTATTCACCGCGGACAGCTCCCACATATTAAATTTAGTTGAAACTTTTGGAGCCGTTTCCGAGATCCCCAGAATAAATAAATACATAAGAATTGATCCTTACAGATATAACATTCATATAATAATTTCATTACCTACTTGCATGCCAAATTCTCTAATATATTTTTAAACGTGCATACAAAATACGAAATATACCTTAATAAAAACCTCACTTGAAATATAAATGGTATTTATTAAGAAAATTTAATTGTATTAATTGCTTTAAATTAATGGAAGCATTTTCAATAATTGTATTCCTGCAAATGAGTTCATATTTTATTGTGAAAAGGTTTTCATGTGATACCCTATCCCATCGCACCCATTTGTATCCAAATAACGTTTAGCTTTTTGTCACTTAAGGTATAATGTATGGCAAATTTCAAGCGTTTAGCTTCAGCGATTTGGACTGTGCGCTGATATATCAGTCCGTCAGTAGTCAGTCAGGCTTTGAATTTTATATATATAGATAAGCATAATCTGCGAGATACCGGTATGGGTTTCTAGTTAAAACGATTTTTAGTCTGCACGTACTAATTCCTAAAAGCAAAATACTAACTTTTTAAATATTTAAGGGGGCCCCCATACAACAAATGTAATTTTTTTGCCATTTTTTGCTAATCCAATGAAGTTGTATAGATGGTATGGAACCTTTCGTGCGCGAGTCTGATTAGCACTTTGCTTAAGCCAAGCTTTGACATGAAATATTGAGTCAAAGTCAAAATATCTTTATTCAATTTAGATTGTAACAAGCACTTATGAATGTCAAAAAAATCTACACCGGTTCGAAAAAACCTCTGTTGAGAAGAGTCTGGCAATAAACCTAGGTATATTTTGTAAACAGATTTACAATCATATTTTAGTGATATCTATACATCACAAGTATTTAGCACAACTACATATTTTAAAACAGTTCTCAATTCGCTATTTGGAGTAAGCACTCGCCAATGCGGATCGGATTATTTCCAAATTTCCCTTATCCATGATATAATCATTAATTTTTAATAATACGCCTTATATATTTAATGTCTTCTTGACAATAGATTTAAATTTTGTGTCTGTTTCCAAGTCTTGGAAACTTCTATAACTTCATACGTTTACCCGTTTTCGCCATATACATAGCCAGGTATCATTTCTTAGTGTGTATAAAAAAAATGTGTATAGGGTTATTTAAAACCTGTACTATACTTTAAACCACATTAGGGCTACTAATTACTAATATGATCCAAGTACAAAAATACTGTGATTCGAAAAAAAAAAAGTTTTGCATGGAAGTGGAGTCGCAAGAAGACTTTCTAATTTCGATGTTTTCCCACTTATATCGTATTAGTAATCAGTAACCCTAATATGGGTTACAGTATAGTACAGGATTTTTTTTATCAACCTGTAGGTATATTGAAATTTACTGTTCTCATTTTAATTAAAGCATGCATGCCTTCGCCTTCTTTTGGGGATGCTCAACTACCAGAATGCAATGTAATACTGCCATGTTATATTTCTAGCACGCGTACATGTAGGTATAGCGAGGAAACTGAATCACTACTGGTACTGGGTGGAACCGTTGTACGACCAATGTTATGTTGACATCCCATACATTTGCCCAAAGAAATCATAGCGAAATAGACACGAAC
>NC_133476.1:10244531-10308815 GCF_025370935.1 Choristoneura fumiferana | reverse complement strand
CTAACTGAGCTACTTTTGTTTTGTAAAATATTCAGATTCTTTGAATTCCGATAATTTATTGATCATTAAAGTTTAATTGTTAAATCAGTGCATCGGACATGGCGGTGTTTTCGATGTTTT
Organism: Choristoneura fumiferana; assembly: GCF_025370935.1. NCBI lineage: Eukaryota > Metazoa > Arthropoda > Insecta > Lepidoptera > Tortricidae > Choristoneura > Choristoneura fumiferana. The sequence continues at coordinate 10,308,695 of NC_133476.1, read as the reverse complement.
CATGGTACGAATAATTTATTTGGTACGAGGGCCGTTAAATAGGTAATTTGACATCTTCAGATAAACATATTTATCAATGTGCTATTAATTCGTCATATTATTGCATATATTAAAAAATGCATTAAATCTGTAAAAAATGAACGCTGTTCATGTTTTAAAAAGTTGTAGAATAAAAGTAGGTAGCCCAGTTATGCGAGTAGAATCGAACCTTACATTTGGAGCCCCATGCCCAGAGACACCCTGTATAAAGTTCTAACAAATGACGTATTATGAACGCTTCTGTAACTACCAATACTATAGACGTTACCTCACATCAAAAACAAGGCCGTTTTATATCATTATATTGTTTTAGTTGTCATTACCAGAACCAAATACACTAAATTAAAATTCTATCCTACCAGACGAGATACATAATCTATACGGTTGCCTACATTTTAATTTTTAAGTCTCTCTGTATGTGCTGTTGGTAGCGTCTATGTGTGTAGTACATACGTCATTGGAAGTAACTACTACAGAACCAACTGAATTGAAAAGTCTTTTCACAGGAAATATAATAATGCTTGGTTCGACGGCATCCATGCATAATAACGACTCATAAGGGAACTCTTCTTTTTAGTCCAATTCCGAGCGGGTAGCCGGTAACGTCAAATGAAGATGCTTAAATTTAACGCAACAGTTAAGGTCCCGGAACGGACCCAGTTAACCGGAATAACTCGATTTGTCTGAGAAGAGTGTCGTTAAAAGACAAAAATGTCTGAACCGTCAGCGTCGACTTGCGCTAAGCAGGGATACGTTAACCATTCTTTCCTTTTGTGCAGAAGCATTAATAATGTGTTATCTTATTGCGTTTTTTATGGAACAAGAAGTTGTTAGCGGCGTAATTGTTACGATCGAGCGGGGGGGGGGGGGGGCGCAGCCGAAACATGACAACTTCCCGAATGTATAAAGCGCCCTTGGGCCGTCCACCATTAAATGTAGCCCTTTCAAGGAACATCATTCCTGTTAAATTACTACAAAGTTTTTTGGTATAGCTAGCTGGCAGATTACATCTGGTGGAAGAAATAAATTGTTTTGTTTGTCGTATTTTATAATAAAACTTGAATGATAAAGTTAAAATTACTGTGAAGGGGGATTTATGTTTATTCTATTTTTGTTTGACAGTCTAAACAATAGTACATTGTGTATTAAGGGGCGTAAGAAGGGGATGTAATCCCCTTATGTCCCGTGATACACACAATGATTTTCATCACATTGCAAGGAAAAAAATGCAAAAAAATTAATTATTTTGTGTCCAAACACTTCACAGCTCAGCAAAAGCAAGACTCTAAGAAAACAACTGAATAAAATATGACTACCCGCCAATACAGGGGCTACTACAAAATTCGAAAATCGAAGTTCGTATCGTACCGTTCCTCTCACTCTCGTATTAAATAATATTAGCGTCAGGAAAACGATATGAACTTCGATTTTCTAATTTCGTGATAGCCCACCTGTTTGTCACTTTTATCGAGTCGTCTACCATATAATACTAAGAACCGTGTTTAGTTAAGAATTCGAATGGCCTTACGGCCAGATTATTCCAACATGCTTAAAATATATTTACTAAAATTATTGCAAAACAATTTGATATAAATTTAAAATATAAAAATAACGAAGTTTCATGAAGCAAATTTTTATGGTGTTAAATTGGGTTATATCTAAGTTTTAAAGATCTAAATAAAACGTTGGCTGTCTTGAAACCTCTTTAGTCTGAAATGACGTACCTACTAACTTTTTAAAACTAACATCATAACTCCCTGGGGAGGAAAACTATACGTAAATCCATAATTCCCGCGGGAACAATTGAAGCCACTGTCTTTTAGTATATAGGCGTGGAATAACGTAATGACGAGCAAGTGTGATGAAAAAAAAAAAACTTAATCCTCTTACTCATGAACGCTTCTTCAGGCTATATTTCTTTCATTTTTATTGAGATTATAATTATAATGGGTCGAATTCGCATGTGTTATTTATTTAAACGAATATATCGTTAAAAATTATGTAATCTTTTACATATTTAACATATTATGAAACAAGTAGCCTGTTACCCGCGACTCTGTTCGCGTAGCATTCGTTTATCGTTATCCCGCAGGAACTATTCTATTTCCCGGGAGAAAAACTATCCTATGTCCTTCTCCGTAACTCAAACTTTATGTGTACCGAATTTCATCTAAATCGGTTAAGCGGCTTTAACGTGATGGAGTAACAATCAAACAAACAAAACAGACTTACAAACGTTCGCATTTATAATATTAGTGGGATTTACTCCATTAGTATTTTTCGCGTGAGTTTGACGAAGTACGTTATACTTATGGCTTAAATTATATTTTTATGTAATTATGTCCTAGATAGTTACTACAGTAATTATAAACAAAGTAGGTATAGTTAATTACATATTATAAAAGTTAATTTTAAATTCTAATGAGAACCACATTTCTATGATCCATCCCAGCCTATATACGTCCCACTGCTGGGCACAGGCCTCCTCTCAGAACAAGAGGGCTTGGGCCATAGGTGGGCGGATTGGGAACTTCACACGCACCATTGAATTGCTTCGCAGTTTTGTGCAGGTTTCCTCACGATGTTTTCCTTCACCGCAAAGCTCGTGGTAAATTTCAAATGTAACTCCGCACATGAATTTCGAAAAACTCACAGGTGCGAGCCGGTGTTTGAACCCACGACTCTGCTTGAGAGGCGATTGGTCAAACCACTAGGCCACCACGGCTTTCTATGATAGTTCCACTACCATTTTATTTGTCCTTATCCAATGATGCGACCCATGAGAAAACATCAAAAATCTTTGCACAGAACTCTTTACTTAACGGAGAACAGTTACACCGAACGGGTGAACGGGTGATGAAATAGGTCACATAGTAATAAGAAAGCGTTTGCAAACAATAAGCTGGTTGACAAAGTTACAAAGTGCAGGATTATACGCTGTTGCAGTGGAGCAAAGCGCTCTGTGCCGTTAAACCTCCCCACTCGCAAGTAAGTACCTAATTGTAATGGAGTGAACACCTCAGAAGCTTACAATGGAAGATACATTCTCACATTACTAAGTACGGCACAAGTTGGAAACGGAATTGCAGATTAACTCATACGGTAGCATATTTTCATGAACCATTTTTGTGTACTAAATTACTATTAATGTTCTTTTCATTGTAAAAGTTAATTAATATATAGAAACTACCTACACCAATTAATTTGTTTTAATGAGGTATTTGTATTATTTTGATATATTTAAATTAGTTTATCGTAAAATTTGATCGACATTTTGAAGTGTCATAACATAAACAATTGAACTTTGCGAAACCCTCGCGTTTGAACGAACTTAGCTAGATCCGAAAATTCTTGCAAAAAAAGTTCACATGCAGTAGGTACAGCTACCTAGTCGTAGCAACGGAAAATTTTCTATGTATTATAATTACACAGAAAACCTTTGTTTAGATAATATCATCGAAATTGTCCTGGTTTAGATAATCAATAAAAAAAAGTATTATATACAAAGATTGCTTGTTTCGAGTAAAGTATAAGATTTAGTTTCCTAACCTAGAAATGGAGACCCGATACGATACCCTTATACTAAGCCAGTAAGGTCCCGTCTCGAAGGCCTAAATGTTTCGCTTCACAAAAGGCACTAAGTATAACCGTTACCTTCTCTTCGATATCGACTAAAAGCACGCCCAAAACAAGTTTATTGTTGGCTGTGGTTATGCTGTGTAAGTTTTTTTTAAATAAATAAATAAATAATACAATGTATTATACATCTGACCTATTTTGCAATGGCTTAATTATACTGAAGTTCGTTAATATACATATAGGCATATTTGTGGTCTTGATAATTGAGCATAATCAAGGTTCCTATTCGACACCGGGTAACTAATTAAGCAGCGATGTCCTGTTTACAGTTTTTGAGCTCACCGAAAGCCTTGAGTGGACATGTAGAGTGGAGTTAGCACACCTTCATTTGTGTTTGCTTAGTTAGAATTAGATTGGATTTACTCTGTGTTCTAATGAGTTCGTTTTATGGAGTGAAACGACCTGAAACAACCCGTTTACACTAGGAAACAGTATTTGTTCTACACGAATTGTATTTTACTCTTGTTTTGACATTTTAGAAACAGTGATTTGAAAAATAGGTACATATATGACCTATAAACAATTATTACTTTGCTCACCTGCAACCTTAATTAGGTTGCGGGTGAGCAAATTAATTATTTATAGTTCATTGATATGGACCTCCGCAAATTAACGCCTGATTCAATAAATTAGGTACATTATATTTTTTTTTCTAAATACCGCTATACTAACATAAATAATGACAAAGATACCTATATGTTTGTTATAATGAACTGAAAACAATACATCCTTTTCCTTGGACAGTCGTGTAAAAAATCTTAAAATAAAGAATACTGAATGAAAGTATTCGCAGAGTTTAGGTACTCACAATTAATCATTCTGTCACGCTGACTTTGTACCAAACGTGAAATAATCCTCAGCGGAAATACCAGCAACACCGCTAAAAGATCTTTAGGTATTTGACGCGCATGTTGTCTGAGCTAAAGCGTATGTGCGTGAAATAGTAGATTGCTCAACAAGGGACTAAAACAAGCCATAATGACACGAGATGTTTGTCATATGATGCTATAGTTCAAGTGGCAATATGGTTGTTTAGTCTCGTGTTAAACACTCTACTTTCACTTTGAATGCGAGAAAAAAAACAATGTTCTGTTCAAAATTACAATATTACTTTTTAAAAACGTAGGTACGCTCGACTAATGGACAGGCCATCTCTTCAAAATTCAAACAGCAAAAAAAAAATTGTTGCGCGGTTTTTTCTTTTCTTTTATTGGTTATGAAGTGACGCTTTAAAAGCTTACATATTTAGCCAAAGGTTACGAAATTGAAAACTATTGTAAAACTAATTGGACTAATTGAATAGATTCATATTCGTAAACAATAATTGTTTCACGAAATTAAATCGTGTATTTTTTAAAATATTTTTGCATAGTTGTCAATTTGAGGTTATTTCCACGCCCTAAAAATTCGCCATTCACAAACACCGTGTTGGCTGTTTAGGGTTTGGCTGTTTAGGGGTCAACGTAAATAAAAACAAATACTTCAATCTCTAGAGAATAACAAGGAGCTTTAGTCCCGATATACAGAGACTAAAGTAACATTTTAAGAGTATGAGAAGTGAGAACGTATTTTAATGTTTGACAGAGGACGGTTATTAAAAAGCCAAAAACGCAAATCCATTCCATGCCAATTGCATGCAAAGCCATTTGGCAAAATTCGCATATGTAGGTACCTCGCGGCAATTTCCATAGGTAGGTACTCGTAATTTCTATAGACTTATATTATTACCGACTAAATTGGGATACTTACCTATGTTCTTAGTATATCCATCCGCTTCTCTTATACTAATAGATATGTAAGTACACAGTTTAAAAAGTATGACACACTTTATCTTTAGGCGTATATGCGTAGTTCAAATTGAAGACACTAGAATATTAATATTAAAACCCTTACGTTTATCCGACTTGGTCAGCATTTATTTGGTCCTTATCCCTTGAAATATTAATAACATCACATGTTTCTTTATCAGCACAGACCCTAGCCATGTCGCCATGTGTGATCCAGCTTCAATTTAATGCCGTAAAGGCTTGAATAATAGCCGTCGAGAATGATAATGTTCGCACATTTTCCCAGCGAAACCTAGCAGTAGCAGTACGACTCTATTCGCATATAAAGTTGAGTCTAAGAAATAATTGCGGACCCGTTGGCTGCCTCAGACAGAGATAGTGCTGTTGATTATTTGGTTACATAATACTCATATGCATATTAACCGAAGAAAACAAAATATTATGATCGCTGCTAACCTGGTAACTTTAATTGGAGTCATAAATATTTTTCACAGCAAAAAAAGCTTTTCAAGCTAGCCTTATTTCAATTTCTTAAAATGTTAAGATGCCAGTAAAACGAAATAATTGGGCTCTATGTGAAAAATCGGAAACCTCAAATTTGTCTGATTATGCACATAGGATCATGAGATTTATAATTGGTATTTCTTTATTTTCAGATCTCCAATAACTCGCATGGACGAATAAGATATACCTTTGCGACTCAAACCAACACAGACACCTCCAAGATGTCGAGCGAGGGAAGCGGAGACGGAGGCGAGGACCTTGTATCGATGGCATACTGTTACCCCTGGGGGATGGGATTCCGGGACGTTTTCGCACAGATCCACGGCTACATCGCGCTGGTCATCTGCGTGCTCGGCTCCGTGGCTAACTCCGTCAATATCGCCGTGCTCAGCCGCAAGGAGATGGCCTCTTCCACTAACTCCATCCTCACCGGCCTCGCCGTCGCCGACCTTCTCGTCATGATCGACTATATCCCGTTCGCATGCCTCATATACGTCAAGATTGGTTCTGAACAGAGCAGAAACTCCTATGCTTCCGCAGTGTTTGTGTACTTCCATTCTATCTTCAGTCAGACGTTTCACACTATCTCTATCTGGCTGACGATCACGCTCGCGATATGGAGATATATCGCGATTAAGTTTCCACAAATGAATAGAACGTTCTGTGGTAAAAGAAACACCAATATAGCTATTACTTTAGCTTATGTCGTGTGTCCAGTGTTGTGTCTTCCTATCTATTTTGCTATGAATATTACGGAAGTCCTGACCTCCAGTGCAGGGAGTACAAACTTGACAGTGAATAGTACTAGTGCGGTAAACGTAACGTCCATCGCGGCTCCTAAGTACGCTATTACTATGACCAGTAATAAAACGTTATTGACTGCTATATTTTGGATTTACAGTGTATTTATTAAACTTATACCTTGTTTAGTATTATCAATTTTGAGCGTGTGTTTGATTATAAAAATGAAATCGAGTGACAGAAGACGGCAAAAACTATTGAAAAAGTCAGCCATAACGACGAATGAGGTAATTATTATATTAATTATTTTTGACTTGAGTTTTTAGATAACATAGCAACTATACAAGTTTGAACTGCACTTTTGGATATAATTAAGATTTATTAGGCTCATAAGCTAAAACACTGTAGATAAATATCAATTAAATCCTAAAAATAATCATAAATGTGTGTGTGTGTGTGTGTGTGTGTGTGTATGTTTCTATTTTTTTCGTGTGAAAATTACGCGATATGATTTTACAAAAATCAGAAATATTTATGTAGGTAAGTACCTAAGTATCCACTTTTATATCTCTCACCATTTTACAATATCGAAAACGTATTGGACATCGCAGTGATTTATCTCACGTTATTAAGATGATTTATCATTTCGAATCCGAGAGCAAAGGCTTCTCAAAATTTATGCTCTCCCGGGTGCCCGCAATCGCACCCAATTAAGAAAGTTGTATCAACAAGATGTCAAAGTCAAAATATTATTGAAAATCTAGATTGCTTATAGCCATCACTAGTAAAAAGAATGCTAGTAAATTACACAATATTAGTTTTTAGGATTCCGTAGGCAAAATGGCAAAAAAGGGCCCCTTAAAGTGTAGTCATGACCAATCCGTCCGTCTGTCACAGAAATTTTAATAAACTTGCAAAATTTATATTGTTGGAATTTGGAGTAAAGGCGTCTGTTTAAGCCGCTATTGAGTTTGATAGTTAATATAACAAAATTAAATATCTCTAGGGAGGACTTTACATATAAGGGCCCGGCTACACGTAGCGACTTGCATGCACCAACTCCTTGTGCAAAAATCGGCGCAAAAACTGTATGGCGTCCAAAAGCCATTTGTACGGTATAGGTACCGTTTTGTCGCTTCTTGACGCACATGCTTAATTGTGCAAATTTAAATGATTGAGCGTGTACCCTAACAGAAGCAGAAAAAATCAGCTAACATCGACGTGTGGCACATATTGCGACAGTCAAACTAAAGGTTGTATCGTAATGCTTTCTAATGTAGGCATACTTACCATGGAATAGAAGAAAGAAGTTGGGAAGGCCTATCTTGGCACATGCACCGCAATTATGAGCGAATGCTCACCATGTCTGGCCTCGTCAGATTAAAAGGAGTTGGACCGTAGTTCCCACACAGGCTAGTAGAGAATGATTTGCAGTGAGCGAAGAGTGAAAGATATGGGCCAGTGGTCAAAACAAGCAACCCGGTGGGAATCGAATCGTTACGGGGCCACACCAGTGAAGTGCACCTCAGTGCAGGTCGGGTTCGAACCCATGACTTCAGAGCTATAAGTCAAACCCTACTATGGATTTAACGTGTGTGAAAATTGTGTATCTACTTTAAGAAATAAATTTGCAGGGTGAAAAGGCGCGCCTGAACGAAGACGGTGGGAAACGTGGCGGCGGGCGTACTGACCGCACCACCCGCATGCTGCTGGCCCTGCTCGGCCTCTTCCTGGCTACGGAACTGCCCCAGGCGCTGTTCGGACTCCTCACGGCGCTTGCGCCGCACCTGTTTCAACTTTGCTACTACACATTCGGTAAATATCTATATTAATTGGACCTAATCTCTCATAATACTCGTACCAACCACAATCACATTACTCCCTTGTCTAACGTCAAGGAGACTGGTCTCGGATAGGAAATCTCCCGTCTGGAGGCTGACTACTATTGCCAATAGTTGCAGCGACATGACGGAATTAGTAGAGCAAACCTTGGCTTATCGGTGATACTTGGTAATTCGGTGATACTATGCGTTATTATCTTAATATGTTGAGCTCACAATAGTGAAATGCAAGCAATTAAATTGCTGGCAAACCGGATTTAAGATTTGCGAGCATCAAAACTGACAGCAGCCATCGATTTTATAACATAATAAAGCAGTATTAGTGATACTGTATCACCGAATTACCAAGTATCATCGATAAGCCAAGGTTTGCTCTACCGATATAAATTAAGTTTTTAAGATTCACTTTTGTTTTGCATGTGATGTTTACCTATAAGTGATTATGATACTCGGCTCAACATGTTAATACAAGCAGCGATTTCTGTTAACAATTGTTGCTGAATCTTAAATAATTATTAAATATCTCCAACGTACTTCTTACTCAATACTTTAATCATGACAGATCCGTTAGAGTCAATACCATGCTGCTAAAAAAGGGTTAATGTGAAATGACACACGTGGTTACTTTATTAAACTTCTTGCTGATATCATGATGATGAGAAGAATGACTGATCGCAGGCTAAAGTCGACTTTTTAGCAGAGTGTAAGTATCTACACGCACGGAATAATATATACAATCATAGTTATTTCTATCCCGTTTTATAAATACATGCGTAGTAGGTCGCTTGTAGGCAGTACCCCTAGTGTAAGTTTTCGGTTACAAAATACGTATCGATCGCGTTCGCGTTAAAATCTCAATTTATATGGACGAACAGCGCCTCTAGCGGAACGTTTGCGATGTTCGTGTTTCTATACAAATTGAGATTTTAACGTGAACGCGATCGAGACGTATTTTGTAACCGAAAAATTACACTAAGGGCACTGATCCGTAAAGTCACGCACGGTGGGAGTACTTGGGAGTCTCCTTAATAAGACTAACTATTGAATCTGGCCACGTAGATAGTCGATATAATTAGTTACTTTATTAGCTTTAAGAAAATATCAGCCCTGTTGTACTTTGTAAATATACTCTTAGTAACTTAGTTTTTAATTGAATGGCTGTGCCTGGCAGCATCAAGTTTTTGCTGTTAAACAGACTTCAAAAACGTTTAGTTATCTCAGATACTTGAATGATGTTGATAAGTAAAACAATGAGCAATGATCTGTGACCTCATCGCAGAACTAATGAAGTATCTACGAGTAAGTTAGAACGGTTTCGTAATCCGTGTGTTGGTATGCGTATATAGTAGGTACGTGACGTAACTGGCTATCGGATTATCCGTAATTAAATATGTCGTAACATTACGGCTGGCATCGCAGTTATTAATTTCACTATAAGGACTTATAATAATTTCTTGTAAAAACTAAAGTACCAAGGTTACTGAGAACTGCTCAGAGTTTTTATTTTTTAATTATTTTATTTCAATCTATAAAACTAAAACGTAAACTAAATAAATCTATAAATACAAAGAAAATTAGAACTCTAAACTTTCAGTTTATATATCCAACGTACCTATACCGCTTCTGAACCACCGCGATGATGTGATAGAGCTATGGAAAATATCAATCTTATTGCGCGTGAAATTTACCTTAAAAACATTCTCAAAACTCCAAGATCGATTAATCGTCCCGAAAGTGCTCACATGGCAAATTTCGTCGAAATCGTTAAAGCGAGATCCCCGATATAAGTAACTATCATTTTATTGTTTAATAAATAAATACACAAGAGTTGCTCGTTTCTTGCTCGTTTAAAGACAAAAGACAAACGTATGTGAACAAATGTATGTGAATAATATGGAATAGATTTAATCGAATAAGTAAGTGACTTGATTTTGTAATATTATTATTGTCTTTGTCTTATAACCGAGAGCTGTTTTCTTCTACTTTACATTGCCGTAGCAACTACTACTACTCAAGACTGTTGATAATTGACTTTACACCTCCTACGTATACTGATACAAGTGCATAATCATAAATTTACAGGAGAGCTGTTCAAAGGTTCCAAAACCTGTAACTTTCTCATTTGATGATATAACTTTTCAAAATTTTGCATTGGTTCCAAAGAAAATATTTGCTTTCTACCTGTATTCATGGAATTTTGAAATTTCTTATAGTTTTTGAGAAACTTGCAGATACACTACTATACGCGTATTTTACATCTTGTAGTTGTGCGGTATACTGAGCTAATTACCACTTGCTCCAGTATACGGCGTAATGCGTAGATTACTGATCTAACGATATTTTTATATTGCATATGAATTTTTAGATGAAATACTTATATGGCTTGCAATGAACAATAAAACAGATGCTCTTTTACCTTCATCTATTGATTTATAAACGTTTTTATCACTTGCGTCAATATACGCTAACATTAGCATGCCACTTGTACCAATATACCGCTAGTAATGTTTTAAACGTGCTATACAAAATACAGAAATATACCTTTATAAAAAACCTCACTTGAAATATAAATGGTTTTATTAAGAAAAGTAATTGTATTAAGTGCTTTAAATTAATGGAAGCACATTCAATGGATTCGTATTCCTGTTCAAATGTGTACTCGTATTTTATTGTGAAAGGTTCCTCATGTGATACATATATCGCATCGCACCCATTTGTATCCACATAACGGTTTATCTTTTTGTGCCTCTTCAGGGTTCCGTACCCAAAGGGTATAAACGGAAACCCTACTTCTATATACTACTTCGCTGTCCGTCCGTCTGTCACCAGGCTGTATCTCATGAACCATGATAGTTAGACAGTTGAAATTTTCACAGATTATGTATAACTGTAGTCGATATAATAAATATATAACAAAAAATAGAACAGAATAAATATTTAAGGGGGCCCCCATACAACAAATGTAATTTTTTGCCATTTTTTTGCTAATCCTAATGAAGTTGTATAGATGGTATGGAACCTTTCGTGCGCGAGTCTGATTAGCACTTTGCTTAAGCCAAGCTTTGACATGAAATATTGAGTCAAAGTCAAAATATCTTTATTCAATTTAGATTGTAACAAGCACTTATGAATGTCAAAAAAATCTACCACCGGTTCGAAAAACCTCTGTTGAGAAGAGTCTGGCAATAAACCTAGGTATATTTTGTAAACAGATTTACAATCATATTTTAGTGATATCTATACATCACAAGTATTTAGCACAACTACATATTTAAAACAGTTCTCAATTCGCTATTTGGAGTAAGCACTCGCCAATGCGGATCGGAATTATTTCCAAATTTCCCTATCCATGATATAATCATTAATTTTAATAATACGCCTTATATATTAATGTCTTCTTGACAATAGATTTAAATTTTGTGTCTGTTTCCAAGTCTTGGGAAACTTCTATAACTTCATACGGTTTACCCGTTTTCGCCATATACATAGCCAGGTACCATTTCTTAGGTGTGTATAAAAAAATGTGTATAGGGGGTTATTAAAAACCTGTACTATACTTTAAACCACATTAGGGCTACTAATTACTAATATGATCCAAGTACAAAAATACTGTGATTCGAAAAAAAAAAGTTTTGCATGGAAGTGGAGTCGCAAGAAGACTTTCTAATTTCGATGTTTTCCCACTTATATCGTATTAGTAATCAGTAACCCTAATATGGGTTACAGTATAGTACAGGATTTTTTTTATCAACCTGTAGGTATATTGAAATTTACTGTTCTCATTTTAATTAAAGCATGCATGCCTTCGCCTTCTTTTTGGGATGCTCAACTACCAGAATGCAATGTAATACTGCAATGTTATATTTCTAGCACGCGTACATGTAGGTATAGCCGAGGAAACTGAATCACGTACTGGTACTGGGGTGGAACCGTTGTACTACCAATGTTATGTTGACATCCCATACATTTGCCAAAGAAATCATAGCGAAATAGACCACGAAAAGGTTTCACATTGGATTTAGTTTCCATGACTGTCTATGAGAAATACGGCTATTGTGGTCTTGCTCTCCGCAATTGTCAGACCAAAACATGTTTTTTTATATATACTATCAAATTATGTGTTCGTAGAACAGTTTAAACGGTCCGCACGCAGCGACGGCTAGCGCGTACACTGAGGCAACTGCCAGTTACACTGGACTTCCCCGGCCCCGCCACAATATCGGTGCCGCGTATAGTGGTGCATGTCGGTTGCCTCAGTATACGTTGTACCGATTAGCAAAACGGTGTTAGATGCATTCATATACGTCACTTTATTTCCAAAACTAATAGGAATATCAGTGCAAATTTTTTGTGGTAGGTAAATAAGGAAATATTAATCACAAAAATGCAAAAAACTAAAAATCAGAAATTTGTCACTTGTACCAGTATACGTAGGAGGTATCGAAAATACCATTAAGACAATGTAAACAAAATACAACAAATATTTACTTTAAATAACGAACGGAAAACACTCGGATGATTGAACGATGTCATGTAAAGTTGAAGTATTACTATAATTTAAATTTTGGTGAGCCACATAAAAGCCGTATTATCATACATATTATATTTGAGAGGACCAAGGATTGCTCGAAGTTTCTTTTTGTAAAATTATATTTTTGGAGAATAAGCTTTAAATGTAAAACGTACTTCTGACCTAGATTTGAGCGTTAGACCGCCAGTTTGCAAATTACCAATCTTTTTGCGCGTGAAATTTACGCTAAAACCACCAAAACACGAAAACACTCTTGTTGTCTCAGAGATGTTACGAGTAAGACCAAGCTAAATCGACTATTCACCGCGGACAGCTCCCACATATTAAATTTAGTTGAAACTTTTGGAGCCGTTTCCGAGATCCCCAGAATAATTAAATACATAAGAATTGATCCTTACAGATATAACATTTCATATATATAATTTCATTACCTACTTGCATGCCAAATTCGAAGTCTCTAATAATTATAGTTACGGAATAGGGAAATTAATTGAAAAAAAAACATATCTTATTTATTGCCTATCCCGTAGGAATTTTCAGTTAGTATTGCCTACTTGCATGCAAAATTTGAAGTCTCTTATAATTATAGTTACGGAAATAGAGCCATTTTTAAGTGAAAATGTAAATCCCATTTATTCCCTATCCCGTGGAAATTTCGAAAAATCCCTTCTTAGTGTACCTCTATGTCACTTAAGGTATAATGTATGGCAAATTTCAAGCGTTTAGCTTCAGCGATTTGGACTGTGCGCTGATATATCAGTCAGTCAGTAGTCAGTCAGGACTTTGAATTTTATATATATAGATAAGCATAATCTGCGAGATACCGGTATGGGTTTCTAGTTAAAAACGATTTTTAGTCTGCACGTACTAATTCCTAAAAGCAAAATACTAACTTTTTTGATTACTTCAGAAGTATAACGTATTCAAAAGAGGTTGTAATCGTTTCACCCAAAATATGGGTGCTACGTCAAAATACGGACGTCGGTTGCGGAAGGCATGAGGGGGGGACGGCTGCGACCGCTTATGTCACGAGCGATAAAGACAGCAATATCCCAAACGAATACCTAACGCTGCCGTGCGACCGCCAGGGAGACTACTCTTAATATTTTTTGCCGATATTCAAAGTAAACGGTCTTAAGGTGGTTTTCCACCGGCGTCTCGCCTCGCCGGTGGAAAATCACCATCAAACAATGAAATGAAAATAATGAGAAGGACAGAATTAGGGTTTCTGGTTTCTCGACCTTTTTTTTTCTCGAGATTCGAGAATTCTCGAGGCTAATTTCTCGAGTTTTCTCGGGTTCTCGAGTCTTTTATAAAAACCTCAATAGAAACCATGAAATTAAGTATTTTTTTAATCTGTAAGGTTTTTATTGCACCATAATCATAATTTTGACGTATTTTTCCCCGATTTCCCGGAGGAAGGTTATTTTTTTCGAGCGTAGTATATGCTATCCACGAAGACATAAAATAAATAAATAAATAAATATCACGGGACAATTCACACCAATTGACCTAGTCCCAAAGTAAGCTTAGCAAAGCTATAATTATATAGATACATACTTAAATACATATTAAACACCCAAGACCCGAGAACAAACATTAGTATTTTTCATACAAATATCTGCCCCGACACGGGAATCGAACCCGGGACCTCAAGCTTCGTAGTCAGGTTCTCTAACCACTAGGCCATCTGGTCGTCTAAACCACGATGACATCCACGATTTTGTCAAAATTAGACATTAATGACATTGTAATAAGAACCACGGCACGCGTCATCGTGAATGACTCTACCTATATGTATGTAAGTCCATTTTTTTGGTCCTCGCTTTAGCCAAAACGGCTGGACTGATTTTAGCATACTTATGAGGTATCATTATATCCGTCATAACTGACGGAGTGACATAAGATACGAGTAGGTATGTGTTATTTCAGGCGTTCACGAATAAAAATATGCCGGAGAAATTAAAAATAAATATTTTGTATTGTAACAATATGGGTATCAAATGAAAGCTAATAATTTGCCGATTCTAATTAGAAAGGGGTACATCAAAAATCAAGACTAAAATCGAAATTCATATTGAAGTCTGTTCTAAATATCTTTACCTCTTCTATCTTTATCTTTCTTTTTCTTTTTTTTTTTCTTTTTTTTTATCTTTGTCTTTATGCTTTTACTTAATCGACCATATTCTTTCACAGATATGTCAAAAAAGTATGAAATAAACCAAAAAAATCAAAAACTCAAATCAAATTCATTTCTAGACCAGCTCAAACATTTTTAGTAATGGGCCTCAATTGTTCAACTTTAAGTTTAGCTACTTAACAGAGTTTTAGGCCACTAGACTTATTTTCTTGCTTTTCTTTTTTTTAAAGTAACTAGTCGGGTTTTTGATTTTTTTGTACTTTTACTATGTACCTCTTATTAAGGTAAGGCAAGGAACAAAAATAATCTTACGTCATAATCAAAACTTAAGAATAAACTGAACAGATTAATATATTAACTACACGGAAAAAAAGGATGTCTTAGATTAAGACAAATACCCTTTGTCAATACAATAATATTTCGTATATAGCTGGACGCCATATTGTATTGGATGAAGACAAATATTGCCTTGGGTTAAAACTATTATCTTACTTAAAGAAAATAATTAAAACGTTATATATTCATTATAATCTCTATGTATAAACTTGTGTTCTCTGTACTGTTTACTGTATTGGTGTGCAATAAAGAGTTATTGTATTGTATTGTATTGTATAATTTATAGGTATTTAACGTCATAAACGTTCTATTATTATTATAATTATTCACAGTACAAGATAATAAAATTATATCAAGTAATTTTTAAAGTTGTACAATTATGAGTTTACATACATAAAAAAGAACTAACCTAAAATAACTTAACTAACTGTAACAATGAAAATTATAAAAAGAATACCCCGTCTAGAAAATAATTACTTCGATTGAAACAATATTCTTGAGACTATGAATATTCTTGGTCGAAGAATTCCTTTTTTTCCGTGTATGTGCACGAGAGTTAACAACTTTTGGGAGTACAGATGAAAATGTCTATGGCTTTTTTTGCATGGGGGAGAATACTAAGCTATCTAATTTTAATTAATAAGTATTTTACTTTAGTTATTCAGTCCCCAAAAGCCATGAACAGCGAAAAACCGCATCTGGCGCATTTGAATTTGGAACACGAGAATTCTCGAGTTCCGGTAAATTTTTTCTCGTCTCGAGTGTAGCCAAAAACTCGAGCAGAAACCCTAGGCAGAATATTGTGAATCTCTCATCAGTTCCTCTTTAGGTAAGCGCCTTTTACTAAAGACGATTTCTTATTAGTTCTGTACGACAGAAGAGGCTGTCAGATGCCAACGTGTGAACTAATCGTTTCGTCATCTCATCTCGTTTACGTAGGTACTAAGCAGGCCAAGATACTGGGATAACCTACTATTTCTTACTAGTCGCTTGCCTACTACTTTTTTACTTGAAAGTAAAGAGACATTTGCACGGTTCGAGAAATATTAAACTACATTCATATACCTACCTATTACAGCAATGTAATGGTTGCTAAATATATGAGCGCGCCGGTATTGTCTGTTCGGCACTTGTTCAGCTTAGCCGACCTAGCGTTGTTATATTATATTTATTTATATATGTATGGCAGAGTCGAGCGGCTTTTTTCCCGAACATTCTGGCTGTGCCGGTTGGTATTCTAAAACAAGTCAGAAATATCTCGAATGTCACTACACTAAAAATCGATTAATGTGGAACTGCATGTGGATGCTACATTTTTATGGAACTCACACCATTTGAAGATACGACTTGAGAATGGTAAAAATCTGTGAATCGTGACAAAAAGATCGATTAAAATTTTAGATCATTTGGTAAAATTGTTAACTTTTGTCTAAAGTGCTGTTCTACTCGTATTTTAAATTGAACACATTTTATTTTCGCTTTAGAGTGGTTTTTCACAGATTTGATTTCGAAAATCACCCTTGAGGTGTGATGTAATCTGGGATAAATTGGCTGCAGTAATTGGATAGGTACTTATGTGGACCACCAGGGAGCACACCAACGCCTTTACCAACAGCAGGTACAAAGTAGTCGCTGTTGTCGAATACGGATAGGTACGAAAGATTATTAAATTGCAATAATCCTTCTTCGATGCTGGGAAAAATGTGATACTTTAGTAGGCGTCCAAAGTTTTAACCAGAGCAAATTAAATATGGTAACAACGCCGAATTTAATTTTCAAACCTTAAAAGTGAAGGTTTGGGCTAACGAGGCTGTCTAACTTTGCTTGTATCTCCTACCTAACAGTGAAGCTTAATTAGATTTGGTTTAACTCAGGTATACAGTGAATAATAGATAATACAGCTTTGTAACACAATGTTTAGTTAGACACAGACCAGTTTCCAATAAAAATGTTCTGTGGTATACATTCGAGGTATTAGCGTGCCCCCAGTAATTAAGTTTTTCTATGACGACGCATCCATATCATTTATTTATCAACTACTTGCTCCTACAGAGACTCTTAATAAGGCACTCTTACGGTTACTCATGAGGTTAGGTACATGACTTTTGCAGGTGGTAGGACCTTGTGCAAGGTCCGCCCGGATTGCTACCACCATCTTGCTCGCTAATCCTGCCGTGAAGCAGCAGTGCTTGCACTGTTGTGTTTCGGCGTGGAGAGTAAGACAGCCGGTGAAATTACTGGCACCTGAGGTATTCCATCTTAGGCCTCTAGGTTGGCAACGCATCTGCAATACCCCTGGCGTTGCAGATGTTTATGGGCGGTGGTGATCTCTTACCATCAGGAGACCCACTTGCTCGTTTGCCATCCAGTCGTATAAAAAAAAAAAAAAAAACCTAATGAAAACTTGTCGGGCGTACTTCCACTACAAACATACGTGATTTTTATTTGTTTACAATTTAATCTCAACTTGAGTATTAAAAACATGTATTTTAATTTATCAAGTACACACTATATATAAGTACTTATATCAATCATCATCATATCAAATTATCAAGTATACACTAAATTATGTATAAGGTTGAATGTAAAGGTTCTAACCTTCATTTGTGCCTGCGTATATGACGCCGATTTTTAGCCTCGTTTCGTTATTAGGTACTTCAAAAATATGATGAGTTTAATCTGTCATCTCCCAGGATAACAGGATCAAAGGAATTTGGGCACAAATTTGTGCCTCTGGGAGAGGATAGGTTAAAGAATAAAATATAACTGAATGCAGAGTGTAGGCCGCTTAAATCCATTTGTCAATTGTCAGTCGGTTGCCTCAAAGGAAATACTATGTACAATGTCGTCTCGGAATAGCGACTGTCGCTTATTTCACTAACGCAAACTATATGACGGGTGACGCTTCTCACCATGCTGACTGAATTTTGTTGTATCAGGCCATATTGCCATTTTGATAGATCTCCGAGTATGTCAGTTGAATGTTCATACTCATATTCATTTATTCGTTCACGTGTTGTTTTCCGTTTTATATTATACAGTAAATAAATTATTTAACAGGCCGCACATGTAACGAGTTAAGAACCCCTTTTTAGGGTTCCGGAGCCAAAATGGCAAAAACGGAACCCTTATAGTTTCGCCATGTCTGTCTGTCTGTCTGTCTGTCCGTCCGCGGCTTTGCTCAGAGACTATCAATGCTAGAAAGCTGTAATTTTGCACGGATATATAAGTAAACTATGCCGACAAAATGGTACAACTAAAAATTAAAAAAAAATTTTTTTAGGGTACCTCCCATAGACGTAAAGTGGGGGTGATTTTTTTTCTCATCCAACCCTATAGTGTAGGGTATCGTTGGACGTCTTTTAAAACCATTAGGTGGTTGCTAAAACGATTTTTCGATTCAGTGATTTGTTTGCGAAATATTCAACTTTAAAGTGCAAATTTTCATTAAAATCGAGCGTCCCCCCTCTAAAATCTAAACCGGTGGGTGGAAAAATTTGAAAAAAATCAGGATGGTAGTAAGTATATCAAACTTTCAAGGAAAACTATAACGGCTAAGTTTGCTTGAGAATTCTTAGTAGTTTATGAGTAAGTATAAAAAGTATAAGTAATAGCAGCCTAAGGTATAAAATATACCTAAACTTGGAAGATTTCGTATAAAATACGAAATCTTTAGAAAAATATTACTTAATTTTTCCGTAATGGCTACGGAACCCTATTTTGGGCGTGTCCGACACGCTCTTGGCCGGTTTTTATTCATAGCAAAACCTGTCTGTTTGAGCTGCTGAGGAGAAAATGTGTTTTTTTTTCTTTACGAGTATGTTTAAATAGCGAAAATAACTCACTGTCATAAAAGTACGGTTAACTTTATTTACTTAGTTTACTTTCTTTCAGTGAATTTATCTAGGGCAACCGGATAGCCAAGTGGTTAGAGAATCTGACAATGGGTTCGATCCCCGTTCGGGGCAAATGTTTGTATGAGTAATACGAATGTTTTTTCACGGGTCTTGGATGTTTAATATTTTTTTATTATTCGACTGGATGGAAAACGAGCAAGTGGGTCACCTGATGGTAAGAGATTACCACCGCCCATAGACACTTGCAACACCAGGGGGATTGCAGATGCGTTGCCAACCTAGAGGCCTAAGATGGGATACCTCAAGTGCCAGTAATTTCACCGGCTGTCTTACTCTCCACGCCGAACTCAACAATGCTATTCACGGCAGGATTAGCAAGCAAGATGGTGGTAACAATCCGGGCGGACCTTGCACAAGGTCCTACCACCTGCAAAATGCCCTGCACCTGCACCTGTAATATGTTTTAATGTATGTATTTATCTACCTATATAAGTACGTTTATCCGTTGCCTAGTATCCATACTCGTAGTACTTACTGATATTGTTAAAAACTCGGAGAAATATGAGACAAATTATGAAAGACTAATCAGGCAATGTACGCGCAGAAAGGATTTGACTAGATTGATTGTCCCCAACCTCAAAGTAGTCAAACATAGCTCGAGAAATCAAACTATTAAATTGTACAATAGCTTACCTAAGGACTTGAAGTTAAATAATGTAAAGGTTTTCAAAAAGTTGAAAAAGTGCTATTATGATGTTAATGACTTCATTAATAGCGAGTCATCTTAGTTTGCATGTTATATTGTTGTGGTGTTTATTGTTTTTTCTTGCTTGTTTTGATCTTTAAAATTCAATCTATTGATTATTATGATTTTTTATGTCGAGCTGACATGATTGGTTTCGGCATAAGTAAATTAAACTTGGTGTGATTTTTTGTTGTGTTGTGTAAACGTATTAGTTTCATTTCTCATAATTATTACTTTTGAGTTTGATATGATAGGATTTAAAATTGTTGTAATTATTGTACCTTATTGTATTGTAATTGTAATTATTGTTGATATCCGACACAATGTAAAATTGTTATGGAAATAAATAATCTGAAATCTGAATCTGAAGTACAAGCTTTGCTTAGTTTGGGACTAGATTCATTTGTGTCAATTGCCCCATGATATTTATTAATTATTTATTTATTTAAGGATTAACTTACGCCTGCATTCGTGAGAATTTTGCTAAGTCTACCCTTATTCTTCGTCGCATATAAAGGACATCTGCCTGTATGCACAATTTCGGTTTTCTAGGTCCAAGGGTTTGGGTTGGGCGTTGATAAGCCAGTCATGAAGTCAATTTAATGTGTGTAAGCAAATTAGGCAAATAAATACCTATGTTGCAAGTAAAGGCTAGGCTGTCAGCAACGTGAATATAAAATGCTAATTGATTAATTTAAACTTTTCGCACAAGATGTGTGCGTGAAGATAACTAACAATTAATTTAATATTAACTTTCGATGTACTTGCAAAAGAGCGTGTTTTAGTTATGTTTGAACAGACTGTTCTCTTTTAACTTTGCGTAAGTTCTTTACCGTATTTAATTATATTTAATTCAAGATAATTTAATTATGTCCATTTTCAAAGTGTTTTAAATTAAACTACAGTTGAAGAATCAGTGTTACAGTCTTCAGATTAAGAGTAAAGTTGTCAAGCAAATAAAATACCTACAGATGCGTAATGATTTTCCATCGTACCTACTTTACCGGCAAAGTTCGCATTTGTCGCTTCAGTACCTAGTACCTACCCATCGTTCAGCCGTTTTGACGTTAAATAATAAATTTCCATATTAATGGACATGACTGACATATTACTCATTTTTTCTACTCCTGTACTGTAATCTGTGATTTACTTAATCACAAACAGTAATATAACAACATACATAACAAGATTATGGAAAAGTTTACCTATATTGTCTGTTCCCCATAACAGCACTGTACGGTATTTGACTATTTTGTATATGTTTTATAAATTAAAACTACACAATGCCTGTTATCGAATAGAAAATAAATTTTTAAGCTACCTTTACAAATAACAAAGTTATAAAGGTTTGAAATTCAAGATTAGACAGAGAAAGACATACTGGCATGTGACGTCACACGCCAGTACCGCTACCGCCATACTTGCTGCATAGAGAAAAGCGTTTGAGAACGAGACAGGTATATAGATTTTTCAAAGAATCACTTTAATCCAATTTTCAACCGATTTGAATTTTCTCTTCGCTAAACAATATCTGTATATCTATATTTTCATACTAATAAAATCAGGAGTTGTCAAATACCGTATTGTAATGTTGCTAAAACGATTCTGCAACCACTTACTTTTTTTTGCTTAATTCGTACGTTCGGACACGCTAAGGTGCAGCCAGTTACATATTTTATATGGTTTTTATACAGAATAAAAACGTTCCGAACATATCCATAGCCTGCCAACATTTAAGTAACGCATATTTTTAACATCGTCACAGGTAAGGCGTTTACACGTTAATCAAATACAAAATTTAACCTAGACTTTCGACATTTCCATATTTCTCACTTGTTTATTGTTGTTTACCTTCTCTTTGCGTTTGCCATACTTTTTACTAAAGTATTAAAACATTTAATGTTTACTTTTTCTCTAATTTTGTATTTTAATGAATAAGTACCCAGTCGAAGAAAAAGTACTGTATACGACGTTGTATAAGTAAGTAAAAAAAAAACCGTGGCTTCTTTTTCTTACGATGTTTGCTAAAGCTCATATCGGCGCGGCGTAACTCACGCCACTCACCTTTTTTGAACCCTGTTATGCAGTTGTTGCCACTTAGCATAGAATAGGTACTATGATGATTGGCACTTTGGGTGCTGTCATATTCCGATTGAGATCCTAATTTTCCCGATTGAAATAAGTACATTATATCTACATGTACCGTAATAAATGTAATAATCTCTACCTAAAACATGTTATTTTTGGTAGGTGTTTGTAATTTGCGCTGCGTTTGGTGGCCAGTGCGTGCCGCAAAATGCAACACGTACGACTACTTCACAATATCTTTTGACATCGAGAACGCGACGGGAGCCTTTTCTCAGCCGCGTAACCGTCTGTCGCGGACATAACACGACTGCACTTAGACAACGTTGTCTCGCTCAGCCCAAACGACTAAATTTACTCACATGCTTGTGCTAAGAGGAAATTGAGTTTTATTAAGATATACAGCGACCCTTGCTTTTATTAGTTTACTTTATAGTTTTCCGCCTCATTTCCGCCATAAAGCTGGTTTCTTCAAGTAAAAGCACTTTCTTGATCGGAGATTTGTCTCAATGTTAAGTTTTTGATTGGTATCTAGGACAAAACTTGGGCAATTAAGCAAGCTTTCTTCAGAGTTTAGCGTAAGTAATTAATCAAATTAACTTTGCCGAACTTTTGACCTCACGTTGTTAAGTAAAATTTATATTTTAGACCTTGGGCGAGTACTATCCGCGAAAATTTTAGTTTTCTGAAATTATCAGGTACAGCTAGGTAGGCAGGTATTTGTATAAATTATATAATTGAATAACGTAAGAGTACATAGGTATAGGTAGTGCTACTACCTATAGGCATAGGGGTAGGTAGAACTGATTGCATTAAAGAAGAATGAATCAAATTAATGAGTCCCGCTGTCATTACATGGCATGTTCGTGTGTGCGTGACCTCAACTCTGGTGGCACTACTTATACTTTATTAATATCTGTATATGTATAGCGCATAAATAAGCATATCACTGTATAGTAGGTAGTTAAAGGTATAGGTAGAGTCATTTACGATGACGCGTGCCGTGGTTCTTATTACAATGTCGTTAATGTCCAATTTTGTCAAAATCACTGAGATTTTAACTTTGCCGGTTTATAATATTTATCCTATACTTAATGAATTTTACATTGTGAATAAGAACTACATTATTATTACGCTCTCACTGGGCAGTTATATATGTATATATATATATACCAGCAGTCTGAAATCTAGCATAATATCAGCCACCAAACCAAACAGAAACTTAGAGCCATATTTCAATATTTCAGTCCCTCCCTATAATAGTTACTGTCGCCTGTTTTAACACGGAGTTTAGAACAACCACCACCACCATAGAGGTCCTGAAAAATATGACATGTACCCAGACGACATTAGATTACCTGCAACACATCAATACTCTTTTTAGCATTCCGTAGTCATAGTTAAGTGTGACAAAGAAACCCTATTATAGAAACTCCGGCTGTCACGAGGCTGTCATTCGAACCATAGAAGCGATAAAAAATTTACGCGGTCTGTGTAAGGCCGATATAACTACATAGCCGCTTACTTTATGCTCTTAAATCATTCATCCGATTGCTATGAAGCTTTGATGGGTTGGTCTGCTACGCAGGCGAAGCTTCTTGGCAATAAATGTTTCTTTCTTTCTTTACGTGGAATTGTCATTACAACACCTGTTTCTCATAGGTACTGCTAGAATATAACAATTAAAGGGAGTCTCTGTATCCATTCAAGGCGCGTTTTATTTTTCAGCGATATCTCTCAATTTTAATAGTGTAAAACCCTTCGTGAGCAAGTTTTCTTTCTTTTATGGGTTCCGTACCTCAAAATTAAAAAAACGGAACAGTTATAGGATCACTTTGTTGTCCACCCGTCTGTCTATCACCGCCCTTTATCTCGGGAACGCGTGGAGATATCCAGTTGAAATGAAACCCATATACTGAGGTCTACAGTCCTTTGAAGCTGTGAAAAAAAACAAACTTCTAATTCAACAAAATCAAATGATACAGTTATTAAAAAAAGGTGTTTCCATTTTTTCTTCTTCTTTTTGTTGAGGCTTTGAACACTCCAGGTGATCATGTCAGCCTCATGGGTGCTCACTCATTTTCCCTACGCAAGGGACATATATATAAAAACCGGCCTAGAGCGTGTCGGATACGCCCAAGATAGGGTTCCGTAGCCATTACGAAAAAAAATCAAGTAATATTATGTGCGTTATAACACAATTAAAACTCTAACTATAGTCTTAAAATCTATTACCAGAAAAAGAGCGTATCTTCACGGCGCTAACGTCCTTTTGTTGAGAAGCGCAGTTTTTCTGCAATAACTCAAAAACGGTATATCCGATCATGTTGAAACCAATTTTCGTTTAAAGTATTTATTAAGCGTTACCTTTTCATATTTTTTGAAATTTTTTTTGGACAAACGATTTACAAGATAGAGGGGGGGGGCACCATTTTTGCTACTTTGGGAGTGATTATTTCCGGAAATCTTCAATTCATCTAAAATTTTTTTGAGAATCCTTACTATCTTTTCAAAAGAGCTGTCGAACTATGTGCCAAACGTTGATGCGAGTTAAAAAAAAAACAATTTCTGTTACGTGTATGGAGGGGGGCACTTGTAATTTAACTACAGAACTAAATAGCGGCTTTGACAAAACATCTGTACTCCAAATTTCATTGATATACATCTTGTAGTTTTCGAGTAAAATGCCTGTGACATACGGACGGACAGACAGACAGACAGACAGACGGACTTGACGAAACTATAAGGGTTCCGTTTTTGCCATTTTGGCTCCGAAAACGAGCAAGTGGGACTGAAAGACTGAGCGAGTGAAACTTTTTGCTTAGGAGCGGCGCTCTATCAGATCACTGTATATTCATAAATACCTACAAATTTGTATGGAACCCTCAGTACGCGAGTCCTACTCGCGCGTGGCCGGTTTTTCGACGAGAAAGGCTTGCCATGTCGTAAGATTGTTAGGTTCTAGCAGCTTAAGGCCAGATAAAACGAACGGATGCTGCAAAATACAAAATTACAATAAATTTATTTTCAGGTGAGGTAATGGACTTGATGGCGCTGGTGGGATCGGCGATCAACTTCGTGTTGTACTGTAGCATGAGCCGGCAGTTCCGCAGCACTTTCACGCGACTGGCCCGGAAGGTGCTGCCGCTGCCGCTGCCGCTGCTGGACCAACAAGGCTCGGCGCCGCTCACTACTGCCACCAATGCGTAGCATTCTCGGGCCGCGGCGTCCTCTGTCGCGTACCTATGATAACTTCACCAAAGACTCAGAAAACCTAGCACAGAACACACATATCCCGTGGAACCGAATATTTAAGTCAGTGGGTATGAAAGTACCTGTTGTTTCTGGCTACTAGTGGTTGGATTGGATCGATGGACTTTGGGGAATAAGTGTAGTTAGTGGTTGTTTTCGCTCATTGATTCTGTGTTCGAGTACGATTCGTGTGATACCGTCAGCAGGCAACTGGTGTCAAGTCCTCGTTCATGACTATGATTCCTGTAAGGTAGTCAGCGGACCATTGAAACTTAGAACCAAATGTACAAAAAAAAATTAAGTAATAAGTAGACATCAATTTTGCTACCCCTAAGTACCTAATGTTGTACATGAACTTATGTTTGTATATGAACCTTTATCTTGCACCTCCACTACTACATGTTCAATACAGCTAAATACATCTGTAGGGCACATAACTTTTCGTGTGGAAATGAGTCTAATTGTAACTATTTATTAATATAAACTTTCACAAAGTATTAAATAATCAAATTTCGCTTTTGTAAGTACCTATATTTTAATTTCAATCGGAATAAAATTAAACTATTGACTTCACAGTGGGATTAGCAGAGTTAGTTATGTACATGTTCCAGTTGTAAATTAATCATCAGGGTAAAAAGTAAACAGTATGGCGCTATCACGCTCAAAGCAAACGAAAACAGCAGTGTACCTACTGTGTAGGCGACGAACGTGCGATTGTAAATTACCTCATTTTATTCAGTTCACGCATTTATAACCGTCAAACAATTTAAACTTTCATTATCAATCAATTGTTTTGTTTGAATTTGAAAATAATTTGACGTCGTCTAACTTTAGTTTGCAAGCACATTGAAGTAAGTATACAACTTTAACGGCTTTGTTGTAAATACATAAAGTGATTAATATTGTGTCGCACGCATCTTTGATGTGCATTTATTTTCAAATAGAATAATGGATTACGTTACGATCAGTGATTAAGTGTAAGAGATAGACAAAATTTAGATAGGTATGTTTACGTTATAAGACCAGACAGTATGGTAACAACAGCGATTTTATCTGTACCTACATATTTAACCCAAGTTTTAAAATGTCGCAGTGTTCTTATATTTTTTTGTTAATAACTCTATTTCTTGGCTACTCGTAATATAATTTTTGACTCACCAGTGACTTCTATTAAGTTTTTTATACGACACAAAATAAACGAATAACAGCGATATAACGAGACATTTCCCATTACATATGTATGTTAGTTATACCTACTCAGAAACAACTGTAGTAACGATAAAAATAAATTCTACGAAAAATAGATTCAGAGGTCTTGTCACGTCTCTGAAAATTGATATCGACATCTGGAACCTTGAACTTGGAATATTGTTCAGCAAAAAAGTAGTTGCTTTACATTATTATTGTAAAAGCCACACTGAATCTGCACAGCCTGTTTTACCTCTTGTTAGATACGAAAATATTCTTTGGTTTATCTTTGATGTTAAGTATAACGATGTTTTTGTTATTACATTCGTTTCGACTTGATTGGCAGGTACATATTTTGTTGTTTGTTAGTTAAGCATATTAAATGGGTTCAAAATATTGAAATGTAACGTGGACACATTTATATTTAGAAAATACCAAATACCGTTAATTTGCCAGAACTGAATATACATTTATTAATATTATAAATTTACTACTATGTATAAGTGCTATGCGACTGTGGATCACTTGAAAATAAATGATACAATAGGTACACTGATGAAGCGTCCATTGTAAGGTGGTTTAGGAGGCACCGCTAAATGAAATATATTCTAAATTGAACGTGTCTTGATTTTACTGTTTCTGGTCACGGCTCACGTCGCATTGTATCCAAACTGGAATATGACCCAAAAGTTTGCTTGACAAATGCTCCATCCCGCATAAAGCCTATCACCATCCAACATTAAAATAAAAGTTGGTGCCTCTGCTGCGTCATTGCTATCAGAACTCATATATTAGCTTATTCATTTTGATTATGTTATGCAATGATTTTCAAAACACTTCAGCAATCGTAAGGTGCAAGTGTTAGGTATGAGTTTTAAAAGTCTATTTAAATCGAAATTTATTCAGTGTAGAACACACGAATGTTAATATTCATATTGAATTCAGTCATCTGCTTTTGAATTATGAATCGGAAAGAAAATAAGGGGTTTATTTTATTAATTCTTGGGTACGGCGGACCAGGCATAATTTTAATTACGGGATCCTTTTTGTTACAGGTGAATATTTATGAGTTATCGTTTTGGTTCACGAGTAGTCTACTGAAAGCTATACTCCATTTATTTTAACATTTGAAACTTAACGGTAAAATTTGCGCACTTTTTTTAAATGAAACAACGGAACTGTTTAAAATTGTGTGAACTTCTATAATAAAACATAATAAATAACGCTAGTAAATGCAGGTACACACATGCGCATGTAGGTATTTTTAGTCCATTTGTGTTCGAAATATCGAGAAAAGTGTATTACAATTTGACCGTTAATTCAAACCTTAAATTAAACGGAGTATAGGTATTACGAGTCGGTACCGAGGGGCAGGCGGCCGTCTGCGGCCCGCGTTAACTGCGTGTCTGTACGTGCAGGTGAGTTGACGTACCTGTAAATGTTTTACTGTAGTAATTAACTTGTATAAATCTGGAAATAAGACGTAATAGTGAAATGTATTAGATTGTAATATATATCCATAGCTAGTTAGATCGCATGTTTTGCTAAAAGCTGAGTTCGATTGTGGAATTTCATACGAATATTGTGAACATTTTAGTGTTAGATTACTTAGTTCTAAAATGAATCAGTATGTCTGTCTAGTCGCCGATGTTATCATAATGTTAACATTATATTTTTCGCTAAAACAAAGCATGTGAGTAAAGAAATAAATTATTGGTCGTTGTTTCATTTCACTAAACTCCGAATGAACAAGTATATTAAAGCAAAAACCGTGATAAAGATAAATATAAATTCTTTATCTGTTGCAATTACAATTAGGCTAGCAGCCAAATCTTAGACCATCACTTTTCAGTAGCGCATGAAAAATATTTTTAGATTAGACTGAATAAATAGCCAATATAATATTGGTATAATAGGTAAGAAGGCACTGAACTGGTATTTCACAGTTATTACAAAGTAAATCGATTTTAGAATGTTGACATCTTAAGCGAAAAGTGATATATCGTTGTTTGAAAATAAAATTGTCGTTCCTGTCCCAAGACACACTCTGTCTCGACCGACGGCACTGACATAAACATAATAAGAAATCCACTTTTTACCATCGACGGACTGGAGCCCCCTCCGGCTGCCCGCTGTTCCCATTTCATCCGTATTATAATAATTAATGAAAAGAGAACAAACACTTTTTAGACAACTTACCTCAAGGAGTCAGATTTCAGTTTAATGGATGTTAAATGAAGGCAGGTTTCTAAAGAGCCCTTTGTGTTGAAGATTATAAACACAATCTTCCGTGAATCTTAGGGTTTAATTTTCATTTACCTATATAAGTTTTAGGGTAGAGCAGAGCCGAGAAGTTTTTCAAAAAGCCCAACATTACACCCTATATATTAGAAGACTAGCTTTCGCCCGCGGCTTCGTCCGCGTGGAATTCGGTTATCGCGCGCCGTTCCCTCGGGGACTGTGCATTTTTCCGGGATATATAAAGTAGCCTATGTTACCTACTCTCTTGTCCATAAACTATCTCTATGCCAAAAATCACGTCGATCCGTCGCTCCGTTTTGACGTGAAAAACGGACAAACATACAAACACACTTTCGCATTTATAATACTAGCTTTTGCCCGCGGCTTCATCCGCGTGGAATTCGGTTATCGCGCGCCGTTCCCTCGGGGACTGTAAATTTTTCCGGGATAAAAAGTAGCCTATGTTACTCTCTGGCCCATAAACTATTGCTATGCCAAAATTCAAGTCGATCCGTCGCTCCGTTTCAACGTGAAAGACGGACAAACATACAAACGCACTCACTTTTTTAATATTAGTATGGGTAGTGCCATGTCAATGCCCATTGTAAATAATGCTTCCCAAATATTAGCTAAAATGACTTGCTGCCAGAAAATTATAGGCTGATGTGCATGGATTCGACTTTGGCCAAGCCTTAACTCAAGTTTGGTTGAATTCAAAGGTGTGGCCGAAAGTGGGGCGAAGGTGCTTTTTTGGTCGAAGTTTAGCCAAACCCAAAATCGTAGCTTCCGTCGGACACTACATTTATTCTATATCTATCTATCTATCTATACATACAAGTTGTCGTGCTAATCTATATCTTATACCTACATTAGGTATAATAAATCGGTAGAAAGTCGGTGTCTGTCTAGTGTCTGTACATTAGAAATATTTGAGGGGCCTTTATTAGCGCAATAGAACCAATAGAACCATTATTATCTGTTTGTCTGTGCATTCGTTCACGCTAATCTCAGAAACGGCTTAACGTAGAAAGATGCGGTTTTCACTCATGTGTTATCGTTGCCTTGGATTAACATTTATATTCATTATTATTTAAGTATATTTATATTCAATGAAATCGGTTCACAATTAAAAAAAAGATAAATCAATTTATAAAATGTATCGAGCAGTTTTAGAATAATCGTGGTTGATTTTGCGAAAGCTTCGGTTATTCATTAAGTTTTGATCAATTATAGACTGTAAAATGATTTCAGGAATAGGTATAACAATCGATAAATGGATAGTTCGTAGATTGAAAATACAAACTGAAATATAGATGCACAGAAAAACCAGAAAAATAAGACCAGCACTGGGAATCGAACCCAGGTCCTCGGTATTCCGTACCACGTGCTATACCGCTACACCACTGCTGGTCAACGGTACAGACACGAATGTCCCCTATGCACCTCATATCTCAGCTTGTTTGTTTCTTATTTAGCCACTTAAGCAGTGACGTTAACGACATCTATACCGTAGCCCTCATCGAGAAACTTTCGGCACTCCATTGGAACTAACCGCTCACTCGGACAAGAGATGTCGTTACTAAGCAATCAAATTAAGATTGGTTTAGGTTTTACGGGATGACCGTAATAGTAAAAATTTAGAATTCAAATAAAACATACAAAAAGATTTCAAAAAACCAATCTTAGTTCGTAGATTATTTTTTAACGTAAGAATGACCTGACAACAATATGGTCGACCATAATAAATGGGGTTCGTTCATCTTAAGTTCGACATGCTCATGTGAGTTACTTAGGATAGGGACACGGAGAGAAGCGCCGCTACCCATGTGGTATCAGAATTTGATATTTTGGAATTTTATTGATTTTATAAAATACACATATAAAAAACTGTAACTGGCCGTTATCTGTGCTGTACATTCAAAATATTTGCGAACAATTGTTACAGTGGTAAATATTTATTATAAGGGCAATAAAACCCACAAAAAAGGTTTTTTTTTTATTATGAGAGGGAGGAACACGAGCAAGCGGGGTCATCTGACAATAAATGATCACCACTGCCCATGAGTACCGACTAATCAAGGACAGTCATTAATCCGACGCCGGCTTTTTAAGAAAGTATAAGCCCTTTTTTTGAAAGCCCTGATGTCATAGTAGTCCGGAAATGTGGTTTTCGTTGATGTTGATGTAAATATTGTAGTTTTCTTGGATTTACGAATCGGTTCACCCGTGTGGATGTCGTAAGAGGCGACTGCGAAAGAGGCTGCGTAAGAGGTTAAGTAAGTATACTGTAGGCGACAGGCTAGCAACCTGTCACTATTGTACCTTTTTGGGAATACAGGCGTGATGTTTGTGTGTGTGTGCGTGTGCGTGTGTGTGTGTGTGTGTGTGTGTGTGTGTGTGTGTGTGTGTGTGTGTGTGTGTGTGTGTGTGTGTGTGTGTGGTGCGTGTGTGTGTGTGTGTGTGTGTGTGTGTGTGTGTGTGTGTGTGTGTGTGTGTGTGTGTGTGTGTGTGTGTGTGTGTGTTCACAAGTAAAAAAAGGTACATCAATGAAAACAATTTCAAAGAACAGTTTTGGCACAATTGCTGTTGGTTAAATGTTGGGAGGCCTCCCACTACGAGGATGGATGACACTCGTTGTAGTCAACCGGTGGATGCAAGTGGCGAGTTGTCGTTCATTGTGGCGTTCTAAGGGAGGCCTTTGTTCAACAGTGGACGTCCTGCTGATGTCTGGCTGATGATGATGATGATACTGTTAGTTTAGCTGAAATTTGGCTAACTACATAAACTTTTTATGGATACAAAAGTAAAAACATAGGTATACCAAAAGTAGGGAAATAAATACATAACTGGAGACACCGTCACAGCTGGAAAAATATCGACCACTCCGCGCGCGTTATGTTTGACTGGCTGACAACTTTACGCACGTTCCACACATCGCCGAATTCTGGCCCTACCTTCTAGGTAGGCTGGTGCCAAGAGCGGAGCTTCCTGTCCGTTAGTGACAATATGTAACTATACACCCGTTGAAAAGCCACCAACCCGTCGTGCGGTAGAAGAGCAAAATTTGATAAAAATCGCCGAAAAGCCACCCGGTACGTCTAGATATAAACTAATTGGGATAAGTCCACAATCACAGGTATTTTACTCGGGAACTATGAATAACAAGTAAATATTTTGATGGCAGGTATCTTTTGAAAACTGCTAGGCAGTCAAAACAATAACTGTGCTAAAATAAATCTAAGTCCACGTGAACGAAGTCGCGGGCATAGCTAGTTCTAGCTAAATTCTTTGAGACAGCAAGTTTTATAAACTTTTTCTCTCACAAAACTGCAAATAAGTTTATGGGTACCTAATAAATAAAGAAGGTAAGTACATAATATTGTAGGTACCTTTACCTTTATGGCTGACCGATTACTAGTATTTCTTTTTTTACATTTACGTGTAATTACGAAATGGAGAAGATGGATTTTGCATATAAAGTATAACAATTCAAATAGCAATTTCATTCAATATTTTCAGTTGAATTAATTATTTCAAAGATGTTAAATTTAATACTTGTTAGTGTTTGTTATTTCAATGGTCCTCCGTCAAGTACTTATTTCTAAAGCAGTTTCTAATTTATAACTTTCCCCTTTACAACTTTATTACAAGTTTATATTTAACGAAGTAATATGAAAGAAATAAAACATTTAAATCTTCTGTGTCGCTTAAATCGCTCGAGGATCGTTACCCGAGTTTTGTAACCATAAACTTTTTACAAACTTACTTTAATTCAATAGAGCCAGTCGGTAGAGACCCATATTGAATCTGGAGGAGGTAAATTCTATCCATAATCTAACAGAACCTTCAATTATATATAATATAATTATAAGTAACAGGTCAACTTTTTCTACGAAATATAAATACTTGTACAGTCAGCATCAAAAGTAGCGGATCACTTTTTTACTCTGTCGCATTGACACATTGACAACATTGCATGGCGTTTAGTACGTGGCTGTAAAACGACAAAGTACGAAAGTGTATAGCTACTTTTGATGCTGACTGTACCTACTGCAGCATTACAACGCTGCATGAGTGTATCGTGTTTAGGGCTGCCACCTTTCAAAACCAGTACACCCGGAGATGTTAGAATATTTTTTTTACTTAAATAAAACAATAAATTATTTAATTAATTTATTGTATTTATAAAAATATAAATGACCTAGATAGTGCTAGGATGACTTGGGCCAGCTTGACACTTAAAACTATATTTTTAGGGTTCCGGAGCCAAAATGGCAAAAACGGAACCCTTAGTTTCGCCATGTCTGTCTGTCTGTCTGTCCGTCCGTCCGCGGCTTTGCTCAGGGACTATCAATGCTAGAAAGCTTAATTAAGCGTAATTTTGCACGGATATATATATGTAAACTATGCCGACAAAACGGTACTATAAAAAATAGTGCTAGGATGACTTGGGCCAGCTTGACACTTAAAACTATATTTTTAGGGTTCCGGAGCCAAAATGGCAAAAACGGAACCCTTAGTTTCGCCATGTCTGTCTGTCTGTCTGTCCGTCCGTCCGCGGCTTTGCTCAGGGACTATCAATGCTAGAAAGCTTAATTAAGCGTAATTTTACGGATTTGCTGTAAACTATGCCGACAAAACGGTACTATAAAAAACTAAAACTAAATTTTTTTTAGGGTTCCTCCCATAGACGTAAAGTGGGGGTGATTTTTTTTTCTCATCCAACCCTATAGTGTGGGGTATCGTTGGTTAGGTCTTTTAAAACCATTAGGGGTTTGCTTAGACTATTTTTCGATTCAGCGATTAGTTTGCGAAATATTCAACTTTAAAGTGCAAATTTTCATTAAAATCGAGCGTCGCCCCCCTCCCCCCTCTAAAATCTAAACCGGTGGGTAGAAAAATTTGAAAAAATTCAGGATGATAGTAAGTATATCAAACTTTCAAGGAAAACTATAACGGTTAAGTTTGCTTGAGAATTATTAGTAGTGGCTATGGAACCCTATTTCGGGCGTGTCCGAAACGCTTTTGGCCGGTTTTTTATTCTGAAGGGATTGTTTAAGCATCTCTTCTTGCTCAGGTTTCTTCAAAAATTTCAAAAAATCTTGGCAATTAATATTGTAATTAATCTTAACAATTAACTCTGCCTTTACTATGTCCTTTTCGCTCGTCTGTCCACAAATTTCCCTTTAAAGAAAACCATCACCGCCCGGTCTGACCCGGAGATATCGATGTTAAACCCGTAGCCCGGACATGCACCATGCAAGCTCGTAACACTCCGGGTCAAACCCGGAGAGGTGGCAGCCTTGATCGTGTTGCATACTTTTCGGTCGTTTTCCAGGCGTTTTCACTGGCCGGTTTTGTGCTGGCTGTTAACTCTTTTATGTTTTGTATTTGGTTTTTGATTTGAAATTTAAATGTGTTTTGATAGTTCTTTCGGCGTTTTTGTTTCGGATTCATTCTTTGATCACACGTTGTCAAGGGCAGTACGTCCCGACGCTGCGAATTTTCTGCTTTAATAAGTGTTTAGTGCCCAGTTTTATCCGAGCTCATATACCTGTTTATTTTGGCCTAATCTAGAGAAAGTGCTGCTGGCTTGTGCCGCAAGTGTATATTGCCGTTTGTGTCTGAGGTGATTTTTTCCTGCACGCCTGTTCTAGAGGCGCTTTACCAGCATTGCCGATTTCATCAGTCCGAGGTTTACCCCAACTTGTACTCCGGGTCATGATGCACCCGACGTAAGCAACGATCCGGTGGTTTTTTTCGCATCCGAATAACCACGGAGGTCGCCTTCGGCGGTATGCAATATCCTCTGGGTACCGAGCTGCCAACCAGGATCCAGGTGGATGAAGAAAAAGTGGATATCGATGTGGTTCGACTTACCTAGTGTATCCTAATAATTTACCGTGCAGTTACGTATTTTTTCTAATATTTTAATGCCCAAAAATTGATACTTAAAGTAAGTACTAGATTTTCTCATAGGCTGTTATAATTTCTCCCAAATTGTAGGCTGGTTACTAATCTACAGGTACGATCGTACAGGTAGTTACTAGTTTTATTCTACTTGGAAACCGTGCACTGATTTCTCAAAATTCTAATCGAAGCTTCTCATAAGCGCTCTTACGCCATTTTCGCCTACTATTTCGGCCCCAATATTATTCGTCGATAAACCTGCTAAATTTCCTATGTTATTTTTTACTTATGCTGTAATTTAAACCACAGTTTACTTACTTGCAACGTGTGATACTGTTTAATCATTGTTTTTTTTGTATATCCCTCGGTTTTGTGTTTGTTTAAATTTTGTGTATTTTTGTGTTTTCTTTTAAAATATTTGCGCTCAGTTTTAAATAAATTATAAGTTACCTTTAAAATTGCTACGTTGTTTAATTAATGTCGGTTTATCTAGGGTCTACGGGCACCTTAAGTGCCTTTGGATCTCTAGTTTTGCTGCACTACCTAATAATTTGACTTCTCTTTGTGGTTTCGTTGGCATTGTGCAGGTCATATTTTCAAAAGTACTCTAAATATATTTTATAAATATCAGAACATTTATTTTAATTTGCTTAAGCAATTTACAAAATAAATTGTGCTTTGAATAGACTTGCAATTCATGAGCTGGAAGCTATTTTTGTGAACTTGAGCGAACAATCAAAGTAAAGGAAAAAGGACATCGAAAAACAAGTGATTCCTGAATTGGATAACGATGTTCTATATGACATGCCAGACCGTGGGCAATATGGCCGTCTTATTGACCTACTTTTTAAGAATGCGATCCCTTAAAAAGTAGACCGAACCCTCATGTTAAGGACTTGTCGCTCTTCTGAAAAGGAGACTTAAAAATTGTTTGCTTTGTAAAAAAATAAGATTATTAATAATGATGTTAACAACCACAATAACGAGTAAATATGTATATATGATTGTTGTTTAAAACCACAATATACGTATACTTTTTTTACGTATAAGTTTTCCTTGTTGGTTTCTGCTGAACTGAAACAAAATAGCACACAATTACCCACTCATACGGCGTACTCGTGTTTTGTCTATGTCGGCGGCCGATCGCAAAATCCGCCAGATCACGAAATTCCTAGGCATATCGTGAAATGCCGCCATTTCATGAATTGGCTAAGGGACATCCGCCATATCGTTCAAAACTCACCGTTTAACGATTTGCCTAGTGACGTTTAGGCAGATCATGAAATTCCTAGGCATATCATGAAGCGCCGCCATTTCATGATTTGGCCAGTTTAGGCAGATCATGAAATTCCTAGGCATATCATGAAACGCCGCCATATCGGTTCTGGCACTTCGCCGGCCGCTGCCCGGCACGCTCGCTTCGCTCGCTCGGCTCGTGCGTCGTGATCACAATTAAAACTAACCACTCCTCGCTTCGCTCGTCGTACCTAAATTTTTCTATATAAATAAATAACAAATACCCAGTGAATACTTTATTTATCAACAAAATACTAACCTCTAAAATACGGGCAGACGTGCATGGTTTTTTTCACATTGTGCACAGAATCCGTTTGATTCACATAAAAAGAACGGAGCTGATGTTCAAAAGCTTCTTTTGCACTTCTATTTTGAATTCAATCACTAGTTTCGGTTTAAGGATCATTTTGTTGCGACGCCGACATTTTTCACGCGCTAAACAAACACGACCGGTCAGCTGGTCACGGCCGCCATTGCATACGCAGCGCCACCAGTGGCCAAAAAAGAAACTATTTTACGATGTGCCCGGTATAGAGCTAGGAATATCGACGAATGCGTTGCTCTAATCGATCTGCCGTATTATTTCTCAGGCACATCATGATATGCCTGGCCAACGTTTAGGCATATCATGAAATGGCGGCGTTTCACGATATGCCTAGGAATTTCGTGATCTGGCGGATTTTACGATCGGCCGCCGACATCTACACTCGTATTCGTGATAGGTCTTCAGCGAGCATCAAAAATACCTAAATAAATTAGTTGTTTATTTCGTATTTTGCTTTTTACACCGTATTAGTTGTTATGATTGGTAGTCTTTTTGTATTTTTTTATTTCAACACCAAATTTGTTACTTTTACGGTCATCTCGTGAAATTCAACGAAAATAAAAACTGGACTAATGGTGATGTAGGGGTATAGCACGCAGCACGGAATGATGAGGACCTGGGTTCGATTCCCGCTGGTCTCTTTTTCTGTTTTTTTTTTCTGTGCATCCATGTTTCAGTTTGTATTTTCGTTGTATTAGTTGTTACTGTAGTTAAGTGCTGAAGTAGAAAATGTAATTGGCTGCTGGCTGCTGTCTTTCAATTCAAGAAATCAGTAAATTGCGACATGTTGTAACTTTATAATTTGAATTTTGTTTGTTTAGAATCTAAATCTAAACTTTCGATAAAAAAAAGAAGAATTGGAGAAAAAAAGGTTCTGTTTGAGATTTTTATTATTTTATCAAAAGGAATAGCCGGATTTAGTTTTAAAATAATCAAGAAGTTTGGACTTGGATTTCTTGGCGTATTCAATAATATTATTATTTATTACGTATGTAGTATGAAAATTCATGTGCGGACTTACATTTGAAATTTACCACGAGCTTTGCGGTGAAGGAAAACATCGTGAGGAAACCTGCACAAACCTGCGATGCAATTCAATTGTGCGTGTGAAAATAAAAAACAAGAAAAAGCATGATTGGTTTTTTGTAGTCTTTTTGTATTTTTTATTTCAACTCCAAATTTGTTACTTTTACGAGTATTGGGTTTGGGGATTGGAGTGTGACGTCTCTCGATGAGAGCGGAACATAGATGTCGCTAGTGCTGCTGCATAAGTAGCGTAGTAGAAATAAGCAACCTGAGATATGTATGCATAGGAAAAATTCGTGACTAGATTCCTGTCCAGCGGTGGTGTAGGGGATATAGCACGCAGCACGGATTGCTGAGGACCTGGGTTCGATTCCCAGCCCTGGACTCTTTTTCTGGTTTTTCTGTGCATCCAAGTCTCAGTTTGTATTTTCGATAAGAAAAAGCATGTTATTCAAATGTAAATGTAGCAAATAGAATGACATGTAAATTTGGTTGACATCACGTAAATATGTGTTAAATTGTTAAGGCAAACACGAGAAGTTAAAATGTTGTCACGTTATATTTTGTAGAACATGTCACGCTAAGTAGGAGGTTCCGGTTTTTCCTTATTATTTATTTCGGCTATTATTCCTTGGTTTATTCCCCGGATTTGCAGGGCCCTTACGCGGCGGCCGTGCTTCTTGTCCCTAAGCCTCCCTTATACGGCTCCCGGTCCGAATGACTTCCGGCGGTCCATAAGTATCTTAATTTTATACAAAACATATTTTGAATCGCACCCAATCCTTCTCTGTGGATTTTAGGTTAAACTACGAAAAGAAACGTGAATTGCATTATTTAATAAAAAAAGTTTATTTGAAACGTAGCTACGATGATACGGCAGGCTGCTGTATGAGCACGCACTTACGCTCCAAAAACAAACAAACATTTTATGAAATGGGTAGGTTAGGTCATGTACATACATAGAAAGTATTTGAGAAACAATTTTTCAAGGTACTTTTATTTATCAGCAATACAGAACCCAAAACAATTACATATTTTTAGATTTCTTTCGGTTTGTCTGAGTATTTGTGCGTGGTAATCTCGAATAAAGCGAATGTTTAATAAGTTCAGAGGCTAATATAAATCTAAGCACACGCAGACGACGTCGCGGGCACAGCTAGTTAATTAATACGTGAGTACACAATCGATTTACCTAGTATCGGTAATGTAGAATAAATACAAATTGCTAATGTAAGTTTTAGTTACTGAACACAAGTACGTAATTATTCAACGTTTAATCTAACGGTACTAAACTGGTAAACAATCCAAACAACGAGTCGTCAAATGTACGACGGATACACGAAAGTGCCGTAGGTAACAGTTTAATTGTTGGCCTAAGCTTTAAATCCTTTTGATGTAGTTTAATACTTTGAAGTGCGCTTAAAAGTCTATTAAAGCTCTCAAGTGATAGTTAAGTTCGTGTCACATACAGATAATGAATAATTAGCATCAGATCTGACTGTTTAGTTTTCTATAGAAAGATAAGTTTAATACTACAACTAGATAGGGTCGTTATAACTACGACTGTTGGTTTGTCTTGTCAGTACTCATAACGATTCCTAAAAGTTCTTGAGTGAACCTATTGTCCCGTCCCGTTTTCGTGATGGTATTATTGGGTTGTCATTGGACCTGTAAACTTGTACCGAATATCAAGTCACTTGGACTACTAAAAATGCGTTAAAATGTAGGTAAGTACTTGTAATATTTGAAACTAATAGACGTTAAGTTAATATAATAAATTGTCACTTTTTGATAGATATAATGAGCGGCAAAAAATCTGGCCCTCAAATGTATGCAGAATCGGTAATTCTGTATGAAGGGTGGGCCAAATTTTTTGCCGCTGAGCTACCCGCTGAGTATATTTTTATTATAAACTTTTAATTAATATTCTGTAAAATATAGCTTTTAGTACCTAACTTGATTTCGCTTAGAAACACAATTACGAGTAGGTATGGTACCTACATAGGTATTATGTTTTAACAATACAAAACAAATATTCTTTAAGACCACCACAAATCAGTAACAATAAGTTTACAAAAAGACAAAATGCAGGGGAGATAATAGGCTTATCGCTTAAAAGCGGTCACACCAGACATACATCAGACATGGCGGGACTGAGCCTGGAAAAGTATCAATAAGTTATTCTCAATTCCATCAGAATTGCGATCACGTAACCAGAACCTTAAGTTGACGAGGTCATTGTTCTACTACATTTTCCTTAACATAAATTTCTTCAGTAATAGTTCTCGGTAAGAACTCCGTTTTCCAATACATACAATTAAATGCATTTCCCGATTCGCGAGATGGATGGGGCGAACTCCCGACGCTCCGTCAGTTGTGAAATAAAAGGCACGCTTCATCGATAAAGGACCATGGCTAACTTTATATGGAAGGTGGACCAAAAACCAACAGAGCTAAGATTTATGTCATTAAATAGGTATTTACTTACGTCTACTTCATTTCATTCTATGGGCAGAAAGTTCAGTTCGATTGCAGAACTGATATATTAATATTTAAGGCTGGAAACAGTGCTCGACCGACGGTACGTCCTGACCGTCGGTTGCGAAAATTCATTCAGTGCTACGCTGACGGCGAACTGCGACGCGTCGCGTGTGCACAGTTCACAGGTCGGTGGGTCCGTCAGCGAAGCACTGAACGCATCCATACAATCTCATAGCTCGTCGCGGTCGACCGACGCCGCGCGACCGACGAGCCGGACCGACGGCTCGACCGACCGTACGTGCGCACCAAATCACGCGCGTACCGTCAGCGTAGCTGTGTGCGCATTCATAGATTTGCATAGATATAGCTACGCTGACCGTCGGTCGAGCACTGCTTCCAGCCTTAGTCAGAGTAAATGCTATGTACTTATGGGAAACTGTGTTTTACTTACAGAATACCCGCAGAACACCTTATATAAAATCTTACTTAAATAATATTGAGGGTATATTGACGCTTAAGTTAGGTTCTAGTTGTGTCCTAGATCTAAGTGCTACTTATCGTAATGTTATCTATTTTGTGAGTGTTTACGTATTCAATTAATTATCTAACTTTATGTTAACTACTGATTGATATATATAACTATGGCAGAAGAAGGACGCCATTGTAGGGCTAGCGGTACGCAAAATAAAGCTGCAAGTGGTGTTAAAAGCATGAAAATCGGAGTGATTGATTTTTAGGCCATACGAATCAATTTAATCCGTAGCACAATAAAAAAAAAAACAAAAAAGGAGAGGAGCTATGACGTCATCTACTTTTTGTATGGAAAAAAATGTACTGAAACCTATCGTGTGTGATATCTAATGAAAGGGCTTACTAAGACAATTCTAAAAATATATCACATCATTATATTGCTCACTTGTTTTTAATTAAAATAAAGATCATTTTCAAAACATACCAGTTTGGGCTCCTCCAGATAATTATGATACGGTTGAATCATTATTTGTAAAATATACCTAAAATGATATGTAATAGCCTCATATCCAACCCAAATAAAGCAATTTTGATAATATTAAGGTTTCTTAGGTAATTTTTCTTTGTCTTCTTCTTATTATTATTTTATTTGAATTCTCATCCTCCTTGGTTCTTGCTGTTTGCTTCTGAAACCATTGCCAGCGCACGCCGCGCGCAGCTCATTAGGATGCTGTTTTGCAATACTGAGTCAACGCACTGCTGTTTTTGAATTTTTACTGCCATTTTCCAATATACCTAATGTCAACTGTGAAAAATATTTTCTAAGAGTTGACATTGTATTGCAGAATAAATCAGGGTTAAAATACTATTGCAAAACAGCATCCGATTATAAGGTGTACTGTACCTACTGTTCATGTAAAACACAATTTCTCGAAGATCGTACTTATACAGACTCAAATGTGTATATCTCGATTATGCAATGTAATTCAACTTTGTACCCATATCAATCAATCAATCAATCAAATACTATATTTTACATAAAAACATTAACACACGAACGAAATAAAGTACATACACAGACCTTTTTAATTACTTAACTCTCAGCTCTGTTGGTTATTGGTCCATTTTGACGCATGGTCCTTATCTCATAGCAGTATCAGTTCGAATAGTTGTCCATTTTCGATATCTTAAAATCTAAGTTCTTGGGACGATTTATTTGGACTGCAAGTGGTGAAACCACCTTACCTATTCACTCGGATACCGCGCAACGAAAGTGCGAGGATATTTAGTTATGATTGGACATTTCTGCACGAGTGAGTAAGAAAATTTTCAAGCTTGTAATTAGGTAATTCTAACTTTTATCTAATAAAAAACGAAACAGTTAAGTAGATTTATAGTTATCACTTATTTTTATACCCACATGTTGTTAACCACTCAAACAACAGAAAATTAAAAGGAGAATGAAATAATGCAAGATAATCTTTTTCTGACTGCGGATTTAAAAAAAAACGCTTACATAACTATCATCTTTTATTGGATAAGTCCTAACTAAAATTATGTGAAACATTAATTTATTCACGACTAGATCTTGTATTACGGAACGCTACAAACTTTATTTTAAAACTAATTGCCTCTTCGCACAGTTCAAATAATTTGGAAGTTGCCTCGAACGGTTTCGAAGTACCTATTTCTAAGTTACATATACTTAAAAACTACTCAAAGTCCTGACTCTGCCACCATTTAAACATTACTGACGGCAGAACTTTGGGCATGCAAGTGATTCTAGTGCAATTTTGAGAGTAAAATATGAGGGACTGTTTCCTGTAACATCTTATCTATATCAAAAATTAGGTATATTTTTTTATATCAATGGAATGATTAATATCAATTGTATATTTATTGTTAATTTGATTGGATTCGGCTGCATTTTAAATTGTATAATAAATTGTAATAATGATTTTTATATAAGTACTAAAATATTAACATGTAAAATTTGTAATTTTATGAATAAATGAATATGAATATGAATACTATATATGAATATTCATACGTTTTTTGTATATTCAGTTTCATACTTTTACAGATAGGTAGGAGCTTCAAGATCGGGTCACGAATCACAAATCTCACGTATATTCAGGGTTTCGTGACCAATGAGATTGTATTGCTAAACTTCACATAGTTATACTATTATGTTGATTTCCCACCGGCGAGGCGAGACGAGACGAGGCGATACGAGAATTTTAATTTGTATGGCGGCGCCCGCGGCGGCCCGCGCGCGGCGGCTCGCGGCGGGCGCGCGAGAATGCAAACAAATTTCAATTCTCGTCTCGCCTCGACTCGTCTCGTCTCGCCGGTGGAAACGCTGCTATACCAAGAAATAATAAAAAGAAAGTAAAGCTAAAAATAAGTTCTACTACTATGTCGGTATCCCTTCGTGTTTGAACTTTTGTACAAAATTGTCAGAAGGCGTACAATGACAATGCACTGAAGTGTAAATATATACTTGTATTTGATCTCGACTGTACCTACAAAATTCAAAGCCAATCCGGCCACTGGAAGTTTCTCAGAGTTCACTCACAAAATTAAACCCGTACTAACACAGCAAGTTAATTAATTTAATAAGAGCTTGGGAGTTTTCATAGAAGAAACGTGCTTTTTTTCAGCAACTCGCAATCGGCCGATTTTTTTAATCATAGTACCAAAATCCACCTTGGTGCTTATGAAATCGTAGCTGTACCTGCCACTTGCAAGGATAGCGATTTGTAATCAGAGAGCGGAAAAAAACTTTCTAAAAAACTATGTAGGTACTTTACATACCTAATAGTAAAGAAAAGTAGGTACTTACATCGACTGATTTAGAATAAGTACTTTGGGAATCCGCATGAAAAGAACTCGGTTTTTTAGATCAAAAATTGAACCGGTTTTATCGCGGCCACTGGTGGTATATAGCTCTAGTTTACGAGAGTAAATCTTGCTATGGATCCGACTGTCTGCAATAGAAAAGGGTTCTTTATTCAGATTTATTATCTTTTCATTTTAACATGGCAAACCAAAATTAGAACTGTAAGTAGAAAATATTGATAGTAAATTTCATCATCACCATCGTCGTGAGCTAGGAAATTCAGTGTTGAACAAAGGCTTCCCCTTAGAACGTCACAACCAAGGACAACACGTCGCTTCCATCCACCGGTTGCCCACAACTCTCGCGAAGTTGATAGTCCACCTACTGCGAGTTCTGCCAACGCTTCGCTTTCCGGTTTTCAGCTGTCCGGTTGTCCGGCTGTTCTCCTTTACAGGTAATTTTTCTGAACAAATTCTCATGAAATTTTGTGAAGAGGCTGGAGAAGTACGTGTTTTTTTTATTATTAGGCCACTACTACTGTTGGTTGACATGTAGTGATGTTTAAGAGGAGTGTCTACTGCATATATAGTGAAACACGCATAAAAATAAAGTTCGGGATAGCGGCGGGAAACTATTTTTGAAGTACTACGCGTCTTCGCCGAGCATGCTGAAATCACAAGATAGAAATATTGAGAGATCTCACTAGATTCCATCCCGTTCCATTACTCAGGCACGGGTGTTACACTTCACAAGATCTACAACATTTTTTCTATTTCAGTGGTTGTAAGAGTTTATTTAGTTTAATAGTTTCTATGGGTAGCGAGCGAACATTATTCGAGGAGTAGATATTGCGTATGCGTAAGACATTTGCTTAAAATAATAGCCAAAATGATCCCAGCCACTTGGCACAGAAATATTAATGATTTAAATAAAACTATCACGTAAAAAAGAAACAAAAAGAAAATTGAATGAAAGGTTTGTCTTTATAAATTTCTTTATTTTTTCACCGTGTGATTACTAGATAAAGAAGACAATAAATAAAATAAAGCAATAAAAGACGAAAATAAATCTCTTCAAGCTAACCAAGATAGTGTGTACGTTCCGATCTTCCTTTAATATACGAGTAGAAAACAAATAAAATTTCCAGATTGTGTTTCAAACCAGCCGGTAACAAGTGAACCGTAGGGAGAGATAGTGATTGACAGGCAGAGAGT
Source organism: Choristoneura fumiferana (assembly GCF_025370935.1). NCBI lineage: Eukaryota > Metazoa > Arthropoda > Insecta > Lepidoptera > Tortricidae > Choristoneura > Choristoneura fumiferana. Next base: position 10,264,204 of record NC_133476.1, on the reverse strand, counting down.
TTTATATTATCTTAGCGTAACATCAGGTATGGAGAGAGGGTGAAAATAGGAATAATGTCAGCATGGAGATAAAAATGAGGTTAACGGCTAAAATAAGTCGACTTTTGGAGGGTACAAAGTAGTATACCTAATAACGGCTTGAAATGTTAAAAAACAACATCATCATCATCATCGAATTAGTCTTTAACATCTTTCTTAGTGTAACAGTGAAAAGAAGTTTATACGCCGCCATTTCTCAGCGATATAAAAGCATTTATCTAACTTCTCCATTAGTGGCGCGGAAGGTGTTGTTTCGAAAACATTTTCTTGAAGTTCCTTCCTTGTGTGAACTGACATCTGACTGTCATCCTTCTCTTAAGAAGTTTGCGGTGAGCTGCGGTGAGATTTAGAGTTCTGCCAACAATACCGCTGTATAACAATAATTATTAACAAAAGAAAATTAAAAATACTTCTGACACTAAGTACAATAATTATTGAGGCGCGGTCAGCCGGTCAATTTACTTATCTAGAGTTTGACAAAAAAACTCAGCGGTGTTACGTATTACGTACTTTAATAAACATTTTGATGAAGTGTCATGTTAATGAAGTTGATAACGGTATTCAATATTATTTCACGCAGACCGAACAAGCACGTCGTCCCAACTAATGAATGGATGTTTATTCAAACTACATAATGGTATTGTGGATCGACTTGCCCAAGTACTGGTGGCCACTATTGATTAATAATGAAGCTATTGCGTTTTTAGAATTTATAATTATAACAATGGTAACTAATTCTTTTAATCAGAATATATGGGGCTTATTCTTCATGACGTGAGTTATAATATCATTGAACTAAAATTGGAACATGAATGAAAGTATGGCTCGTTGTTCAAAAGATTATTCTCGATCATTCGGGTGAAGTGATTAACCACGGAGATAGCATTGCGATATCTTCATAATATGAAGCCGAATATATAATAGCCGGTCATTTATCATTATTATTTTCGTACACTTACTCGTATGTTACCCATAACACTTAAAATACGAGAGAGCAGAATATTCATTTGAAAGATTTTATTCAGATTTTGATCCGGTTGAATGAAAGTAGGTATACTCGTATTGGATAAATCAGCAAGGTGTGTAGGCAAATGGAGAGTCGGTCTCGGTATCATACACAACGTAACCGGTGTCAGCCATCCATGAATTGGAAATAATTCGATCCACTTCGTTAGTTGTTCTTTCACAGTTCGAATAAAGTTAAATATAAGTCAAATTGATGTCATATCATGGCGGAGTTTTCATATAACATTGTTGTATAGTTGTAGACTTTCTAATTTCTGAATAGAAAAATCTCTACACCCATGGGATCCATGGGTAAACAGGTATATTCTGAAATATTTATTGCATTGCAAGACTAAAGATTTGTTGTAAGGGTGGTACTTTATGAAGGACTCAAGTACAAAGTAATTTATAAAGTAATTATATTACTTGCGGTCCAAAGGGGTAATGCGGCCAGCATCACGGAAACTCTGCCACAGGCAAATCTTTTGGACGGGGTGTTCTTTATATAATTTTTATTTTATAGTGACATAGATATATTTAGTTAGGTTTCTTAGGTTATCTTTGTCTTTTTATTATAATTATTATTTTATTTTATTTAATCTATATTTAATTGTTAATGAAAATAAATTTACGTATTATAGATACAGATATGCAGTGAATAAAAACTGTTTAAGACAAATTATATTATTATTATTAATAATTTATAATTTATTTTTTAAGTAATTTATCCATACTATCCATACTAATATTATAAATGCGAAAGTAACTCTGTCTGTCTGTCTGTCTGTCTGTCTGTCTGTTACGCTTTCACGCAAAAACCGCTGAACCGATTTGGATGAAATTTGGTACAGAGATAGAATAGACCATGGGAAAGAACATAGGCTATCTTTTATTGCGAAAAAAAGGCTTTAAGGGGTTGAAATAGGGGGTGAAAGTTTATATGGTGGAAGTTCGTCGCTGTCGGAAATAAAACCATGAAACTTGGCATTTAGGCACTTAATAAAAATAAGTCGGTATGTGTTTTAGCTTTTTTGAAAATTCGACCTGTGAGGGGATGAAATAGGGAATGAAAGCTCGTATGGAAGGTCGTCATTATCGAAGATAAATCGATGTTTCTTTATGAAACTTGGTATTTGGGCACGTGATAAGAGATAAATAGTCTTAATAGTCTTAGTTTTAGGTGGTACATTTTGGAGCCAAAATAAACTTCTTTCTTTCTTTCTTTCTTTCTTTAAATAATTGTTCGCGCGTTTTTTTTAATTCTTCCTGTTTGGGGGTGGAATAGGGGGTGAAAGTTTATATATGTAAGATCGTCATTTTCGAAGATAAATCGATGGTTCTTTATGAAACTTGGCATTTGGGCACTTTGAATATTTGTGTAACAAGTCTTTTACTGCCAGTAATAGGTGATGATATGATAAGTATTTTTTTTTTTTATCTTTAATTTACTTGTACTTGACTATACTTATGCTGGTCACGGCCAACAAATTGTAATAACCCTTCTAATGGCCTTGAATTAATAGCTAATTTTAAAGACTAACTAACTACCCCTTCTTAACCTACTTAATACTACACTTAACTTAGGGAGACGCTATGGTGATTTAATTTAAATTAATTTATGGCCTTGTGATCGTGAATCGTCTAGTGGATAGGAACCTACCTTATGCCCAGCAATAACCTAAGTGCTTTTATTTGAGAATTAATTTGAAAAGCCTACAGTTGTGTTTCTAATGTTATAATTAATTAAGCAGTACCTAACTTCGTGATAATTTTGACTCTAGATTGAACTCTACTGAACTTTAGGGTGAAACTTTAATTACTGAGATGTGAATTTAGATATACTAGTATGTTTAGACTGGATGGTTCTAGAAATGGATCTTTCAGGTTACCTAGAATAATCAGTTTGGAAAAATGAGAGGAAATATTTCTACTACGGATAGAGTTTGTGTTTGTATTACTTCTGAATCTATTTTGACTTAAAACTAAGTTTAATACCGAGACCCAAGGTCTCGGAGAGTCTCTACCTCCACCCCCGACTCTTTCCTTTCGCACACCAGAGCAATATATCTCTATGGATATGTCAAGTTGTGATTTTACTAGACTAAGCACTAACTTTCGGTGCATTCAAATCAAAGTATGGAAATACAAACACAATGTTTTGTAACAAGTTGAATCTAATTTTAGACTTATGGTTACTTATTCTATGCTTATATTAGAATACTCTATGAGATGCTTAATTATAACTTTGATAATTAGTTCAGGAATGAGTTTAGACACTACAGCTATTCATTTACTATAGGCACTAGTATCTCTTAATTTAGATTATGTCTTATCTATCTTAGATATATGGAATGTCTAATTTGACATAATTTTATTTTGGTATAATTACTAATCTCATAGTGACTTTCACTTATTTTAATGAGCTATCTACTTAGTCTAATTTTCTAGTTCTACCAGCATTTGGCGTTACCAGAGTAAAGCAGAAAGTAAGTACCGATTTCTATACTTTACGCCCAGAACACAAGCGTTAATAATAATCTAACTAGCTTATAACTAGATAACCCTTGGGTATTCAAGATAACCTTTGTATTAGGTTTTGGACTCGTCTATGACTAGTTTTGTCTCAATTCATATATTTTAAATGAACAATAAACTGTTTCAACTATCAATCCTTAATCAATTATGTTTAAATCGAGATCGAATGAAAAGTACGTAAATTTCCAGATAGACTGTTGCCTGGTATGTGTCAACGTAAGCTATCGACCGTAGTCAGGATTTCTACATCCGTTCACTCAATGTAAGTAGGTACGACAACTAAAACAGCTAGTATGTATTTATAACACGAAAGACTTTTGTATTTTAATTGATAGATGGTCCAAAACCCTCTACGATTTTATCTCTAACTTATTACTAGACATAATTTGATGAGATCTTGATCAAAAGTATGAATATGATGTTTGATATTAATTTTATCAAAACAAAGCTTATTTTAGCTGGCAATCGTAATTCAAATCGAAATTAGATGATAATTGTGTTAAATATTATTCAGTAAGTTATCTGGCATTTAATTGTCCACTTAGCTATGAGATCGTGTCATATCAATTCCCGCTTATTCATTATAGGAAAGACAGCTAAAATATGTTATTGTTATTTACTCTTAACAAAATGATCAAACCGTATTTTGGTTTTAAATTGAAGTCAACTTACTAATTTTAATAAAGTTATTCGTAGTCAAGTTCTTATGAACTAAGTTTTGTATAATGAAGTTTTGACGTAAGTACTTAAATAAATTTTATGTTTTATTTTATTTTCTTAAAATCTAGTTTATGCCTTAAAACTATGTGTGTGCGAGTTTAAGCTTTCCCTAGCTCTGTGTTGGAGTTTAGCAATTTGGAGGAAAACCCTCATAGGTGAACTAATTGTGTGGTGAGTTAAAATAGTAACTTTTCCCGGTGTAAGGAAACGCTACTCTAGCTAAGCCCTATGAACTTCCCTACCTATATAGCCCTAATAAATCCTACAATTGTACTTTAAGCTTGCCTGAGGCCCCTACTCTCTGTCTGTGATTAGCAAAACTAGAGAATTAATCCCACATGTACATTTAGTGTAATGTAGAAATTCACGGTGCAATGAATTTCTTCTAATCTCCTATCAACAATGATGGTGTGTATACCTAAAGCCCTATCGGTCCCTAAATGGTGCTGAGCTCTCAACTTTCCCGAAGGAAAGTCCCTATGACGGAGAGCCCCGCGGAACAGCAGAATACCTAACGTTGTGCATAAATACGTAAATAAATAGGGGACAGGAATTCTGAGTTTCTTAAGTACAAACCAAGCGTCAACAAGACACGCATTCACTTCGACGAGCGCTACTTAGTCGTTACAAAAGACAAACAGAATCCACTGGTGGCTGGTACGACAGTATTTTGCCGCTGAAGCCGCCACAGCTTCAGGAAGTGGAAGCCTATTTCGTCCACGGTTGTCACCGTTAGGTGTCAGACGATATAGACGGACTTAAAGCTCAACCAAGGTACGTTATGGAGGAACCAAAGTCATTTCCATTAAGTTGGGAAAAACACAGAAAAGTTATGGGTTAGTACAAAATATACGTAGGCTGAAATGAAACGCTATAAAACGATCACTCCACACTACAAGAACAAATTATAAAGGACTTCACCGCCACAAGACCGCAAAGATTCCCTCACACAAGATTTTCCGAATGAAAATCAGCACTAAATATTTCACAAATAATTAAAAAACCAGAGAGTTAATCATTATTCCGAAGATTAATGACCAAGACCCCGACACTTTACTTCCTGAAGAAATACTCACATTTCTTGTAAATTAAAATTAATTCAAATTAAATAAAATCAAAAACCCCAATTAAAATTAATGAAATAAAATTACGCGATACTATTGACTCTAATTTGTTAACAAAATGGCGCACAGAAACTAAACCCCCCGACTAGCAAAATAACGATGTTGACTCTACGAAATCTAAATCCATCTGGCTCCCGCCCTTTTTGTGTCACCTCTATTTATAGCTTCTCTCCCGGACCTCTGGTATTTTCGCGCCAAGCGACCAAACGACGCCAAGCTTACCAAAGTCGACAACGTTGACATTGCCAGCTCTCGCTTTTTCTTCTGCCAAATCCTTATCTCAAAATAGCCAAATTTTAACCGTAAAATTTATTTTTGAACTAAAATTTCCTATTTATCTTGACACTATCCTAGCTTAACTATTCTAGTAAATACGTTTCATTTTTATATTGTGCTACAACAATAATTTTCAATAAATATTTATATGTATTTGTCAAATACTTCAATTTTACCTCAACGTTTTAATTTCCTTAACCTATCTAACAATAATCTTACTTCTAATGATAATTTTCTACTTATTACTCCCTACACTCTTTGAATATAAATAGCCAATTACATACTTCTATTGTTCGTTATAAAATAGCTAATTTGCCTACAATTATTAACTGGTATCCCCAATTCGCGCCACTTATTCATAGTTCCCTTTGTCGTATTAACGCTACTCAAAATTTGCTTATAATTTCGCCACGTTCCTACTTTAAGTCAGTGCGACAGAGTGCTTGTAATTTCATCATAACTAAATGTGTAATTACTCTGCTAATACTACTCCGTTTTGAATGAAAACTTAAATTTATAATAGATAATGAACCAATGATCTATACTACGATTACGTAATGCTTGCATTTTCGGTTTTTCTTAACTTATTTAGCTAATTTCGACAACTTGCGCTTTCCATGATGCTTTCGTTGATATTTCTTTAAATTAACATAATTATTAACATCAAATGTATCTAAGATCTACTGTAGACTAATACTAATGATTCTATTACTATATCATGTCTATTTTTGATGAATTTGTGACCATATTTCTTGTTTTTAGATAAAATTTACATTTCCATTACCAAAAGCGACCTCTATAATTCCCACGTGAAACTAACTAAATAGCCTCTCAGGTTAATCTGCCGCTAAACCCAGTTCGGCATTAGTTCACTAATTTTCCATGACGCCTACCATTAATTCCTTTAATTGACCATAGATGGCGTTTCTTTACATTAATTATTATACCCGAACAACACAATTCTAATCTCCAATTAAATTTAACATTTACTCATTAAATTGACTGCTAAATTATCCCTGCTTTAATTACATCGACATTCTAATCTCAATTACTCTTATTTAACTGTCTTTGTCGACATGTTTTTGTTTCGAGTTTCCATCAAACCTCCATAGATGGCCCTACTAACAATTTTCTACTAATTTATTCCCAGTGACGGTCGTGTGACACATCCGAACCGTTACAGCTTTTCCCCTTGATAGACTAAGAAGTAGTTAATATACAATTTAACGCCCGAATTGGTCTATCACACTTATGTCAATATTTAAAATTTAAAATAAAATTTTATTAGTCTTTATAATTGAAATGTGTTTTGTGTGGTGTGTTTTTAACCAAGCTAAGACTATCACTATTTCTAGCCTACATTTGAACCAGTGTTGAAACTCACAGATATGAACACAGTTACAATCCAGTCAGAATGTCTAAGACTCTGCGAAAGATCTTGGTTGTGAGGCAAGATAACTCTAGTAGTAAATCGTATCTCAGCTTCTAATAAAAGCATGATAGCAAGGTCTAACTATCAAGTCCTAGTAGAACTACGATTCTCTCCTTAAGCCCAGGCATTCCTTTCGATTATTCACTTACCAGAAGGTCAAAATGCCCAATCCATTTGCCTCCCAGTCCAGACTTAGCCTTCAATAATGACTTCCTAGTCTTGGAGCATGTGTAGTGTAAATTTTTAGTTCTGTCCACTAGTAGAGTACTAAAATCCTTGAACGCAGTCTACAAAACTGATTTTGCCTACTGGCCTATCCTAACACCTCTATCAAGAATTCTAGTTGTAAGTGTAATGTGTTCAATTATAACTACCAATAAATGATCCGATTATACTACAGAATTGTTAATTATTCAAGACCCTCATTTCCTTAAATATAATACACTCTCTTTTCAGAACCCTCTCGTTGTTCTAGCATATAATTTCACACAACATTTCCATCACCACTCTTTCATTTTTTTTGTTTCATTATTGCTCGCTGTCTTGAACAATCAATAACCCCAATTAGTTATAACCAGACTTTTTTGTTTTACTCTCAAAATTATTTCTTAACCCTTTTTTTTTAATAATTCCTACCCATTAACTTTTCCTACCCTATCCTAATCATAAATATCCTTCCCATTTATCACCTTTTCCTACGTGTTTGTTTTTTTTTCCCAGGTACTTAAGCCTAATATATACATATCATAAAATCTACTCTTACTGTCTACATATTAACTACCAAACGCTTATAATATAATTTGCGAAAATTTCTAATACTACTGTAAATATTCTATCTACTCTTAATTTAGGTCATCAATTTAGATACCATAATAATTCTATTTCTACACTCTTAACTCAGCTCTCTATCTAAAACATTAATTTGGAAAATTTACCTTTGCGTTTCGCTTCACCCCCTTTTTTATATCAAAATGCGTTTATTAACCCATCTATTATTATAGTATCTAACTTGCTGGTAAATTTGACTACTCGGCATTAACTTATACTTATAATATATTTCTTCTCCTTTTCCCCTCTTTTTTGAAACTTTAACTTAGCATCCTTTACTCAATTTAAATTTATAAACTTAAGACCCTTTAAGATTCATTTCCGAACTGCAATCTATATATTTTTTTGTGAACTAACCATTACTCTTACTGTTAGCTACCGACCATACGTTCGTTTGAGTCACCTCAAAACACGCAAATCCCGTTATAATTTTCCTACAATGTGACTAACTTTTCTTCCCTACGGCAACCTCTCAAATCAAATGTCAAATCCTCCTGTCAAAGCAAATCGTATTGTATCGTATTTATTGCCGTTTCAATAGACGCATTTTTAATTACATTAACGCTATGTTATTAAATTTAATTTTAAATTTGTACACTAATTATTAAGAAGCTAATCTGCGCGCGTGAAGCATCAAACTCTTCCTACTATCTCAACTTTAGATGCTTACTTTGGATACTTTGGTAACTAACTCAGTGAAACGCTGCGTGGTTCAATCGTTTGCAAGAGGAAAAGAATTATAATGTCTGTCACCAGATCCGATAAATTGTTGCTGAAATTTCCTTGTCTCTATGATCGCTGTCATGTCACTTTATCTGTGAAATTGAGATCGTCGCGAAGAATGAAACCCAAGGTTCTGCTGTCCCACTAATGTACTTAATGAAATCTCTACTGTACCCCTCATCTTGTCTGACATCAACCGAAAAGCCAGAGCTTACAATCGCAAGGTGAATATCGTAATTTTTTCTTATGTTTCTACTAATCTAAAATGTTGTTATTGTCCTAACCAAAATGTCATTGCTAACTGTCTACATTTTCTTTCAGATTCTACACAATAACGACATGGCCCACAACTCTGTAATNATCTCATCAGTTTGTTGACAAACAGCATCAAAAGTGACGCGGAGGTTTTTTTTTCGAAAAAACGTCGAAAGTGCTTGTTCGATTTTAAGGGTAAGTAGTGATTATTTTTAACTGGTTGTTTTTTCATACCGATAGGGTAATTTTTCCATGTAAGTGGCATGTGTTATTATGTTCAAAATGTCGTTATTCACCATGATAAACGATTTTTTGTATAAAAATACGTTACACTTTGTTACGATTACGTTACATTTTACAAAATGCTACGGTTATTTTGTACCTAACGTAACGAAAAAATGTGGTAAAGGAAGTTCACACAGAAAAATTCCAACTTACACCAGTTTATTATTAGGTTTCCAATGACTGCACGCACGTAAGTTAGTTAGATGATATTTTGAAGTTAAATAAATTTTAATCTGTAGGTGCAGGATCGGCACAAGAGAAATTGTGGCGAGTTTCTGTGTTCACGTCCTGCTACATGCATAGCGTATTTAAAGTGAAGAGCAAACGGAAGAGTTCATTACCTACTTAGTTCATTTGTTACCTAAACTTAATAATCATAATAATTTATTTCCCAAAATCATCTTTTTACATTGTCCACTTAACTAAGATACTACTTCTAAATTGGTAAAACCTGTGATTTAGGGTTTTGGCCATTTCTTGAGGTATTTAAATAGCTTGTACAGTCGAAGTCACAAGCATGCTCACAACTAGGTGGTAGGACCTTGTGCAAGGTCCGCCCGGATTGCTACCACCATCTTTCTCGCTAATCCTGCCGTGAAGAAGCAGTGCTTGCACTGTTATGTTTCGGCGTGGTGAGTAAGACCAGCCGGTGAATTAACTGGCACGTGAGGTATCCCATCATAGGCCTCTAGGTTGGCAACGCGTCTGCAATACCCCTGGCGTTGCAGATTTTTTATGGGCGGTGGTGATCTTTACTCATTTGATCGTTTGCCATCCAGTCGAATAAAAACCAAAATCCAATTCGTTATGCTTATAAATGTGCACCTTATTGGCAGTGTTAGAGAGGCATGTAAAGAATACACTTTTGGAAGATGTTCGTCAACTAGAGGGTACTTCTACTTCACATTCTCATGTTTAGCTCTATAGATCTCATATAGGACAGATTTAAGATCAGTATCGTCAGAAAGTTCTAGTAAAAATAAAAACTTCACTTTATTATATGAACATGTATTTTTTTTCATACATACGTTATCTAATGGGAATTTTTTATCCAGTTTGATCAGGCTTTATAAAAATTTGCGTTACGTTTTATGGTAACGTCACGTATTTTTTTTATGTTATTTCTATGTCACATTGGTTAAAATTCGCGGCCTTACCCATTAATCGTTATTCAAGTAACATCTCAGTCATTTTTTTTTGCTTTTACTAGAATATTCGCCAACTTATTCAATTCGTCAGGCTTCAATGGGTGCGCATTTTTTCACATAACTATTTAAGTCCTATTATTCCGAAAATATTTCTCATCACTCTTCATATTTTTTTTAATACCAACGATTGAGACTCATGATCATCAGAATTCATAATATAACTAATCATACACCTTGTTCATACTAATATTGGTGTTCATATATTTTCTTATACTTACTAACGAGCGAAGCTCCTGATCATTCTAATTCATAACGCCAATATTCGTAACTCTGTTAAGACTAATATTTCTTTTAATTTATTTCTTAATCATACAACACTCATACATACTTTAAAAAATACAACATATGTACTTTAGTTTCCTGTTAACCTTAGCGGTCCCCCGACACCGACGACGCTTAGATAAAAAAAATATTACTAGGTAGGTAAGGTACTTATACTTAATTAACTTAGGCTAATTTTGCTGGAAATCAGCATAGTACCCCCGGGATAAGGATAAACGAATATTCGCAGATGAAGTCGCGGGCAACAGCTAGGTAGTGCATAATTATTTTTTACTTTTTAGTTGTTTTTTTTGGCGGCGTTTTCTGTCGGTGTTTTTTTTCGGGCGTTTTTTTTATTTTTGCTGGCGTTTTTTTGTGTCGTTTTTTATTAATGCCATTATTAATAAGAAAATTATGATATTCGTCTGTTATGAAGGCAAATTTTCTGAATAACAACATTAGGAGTTGAGATGTGTTCTTAGTAATGACATTATGAGTAAAAAAAAACATGAACACTGTATGTAATGAGTTCCGATGTTAGTAATAAAAAAATATGAACAAAAAAGTATGACGAAAAAAAAAATTAAGTGATTATTATGGATACAAATCGGTAGTAAAATAAAAATAAGAAATTTATGAGTCAATATGGACTCGGCTTCAATACTTGGGAAATCTTTCAAAGATTGGTCGAATGTTTAGTATATATAACTTAGCTAGTCATATGAAAGTGGTCGGCGAGGCTGACTAAGAACATATTTCTGTGTTTTATTATAAAGTAGAATTTGACAATCTAACATAAAATAAATAATTTCGAGACGAAGTGGAACATTCTGCTTTGAAACATTTTTTCACTGTTTACACAGATATAAACCAGTAATAAATTATTAGACGTATCATATCATCGTATCAAAACAACAAACGGTAAGTATGAAAATACGAGAATTTTTCAGGAGGCATGAAAATGAAAGTGTGTGATCTGTCTGTCTTTGTTGTTTTGCAAGCGAGGTATCGTGTTGTCTGCAATGATCAATCGTATTTGGATGAGCGCTATTAGTAGTCGAGTAACAGAAAAACTATTCTTAGGAGGACTAACAAAATTACCACCACTAATGTTATCCAAGTAATTCACAGTTAACGAACAGTGAATCCCGTAGAGTGGTTATATGAGTGAGTGGGTGTTTCTTCGTAACTTCGAAATGTAGGTATACCAAGGTCCAAGGTTTTATGTGCATGTGTGTGTTAGTATGTATTTGTAAATACCGCTTATATATTCAGTACATTGGTGCTGTACCACGGCTATATCGATACCAAACTAAACCCGAATAGATTATTAATGCGAGAATTTAATACCTGCCAAATAATGGCTTCCGTTTGTGCTTGCTACAATATAGAGTGGGCTGCATATTTGTAGAGCAGAGATTAACGGCATTGTTATATATAACGGCAGTAGAAGATGAAAAACATATTTACTTGCACACTTTTAGGTTTTAACATGAACTAACGCACTGAAACGCGGTAGCTGGGAAGCAGTTGAATTCTGAAAGCAATTACTAAGTCAGTGTAGCAGACTATAAGACTGAAAAAGATGACGGTGATTGTAGATATACACCGTGGGTTTCTATTACTATTGTCTGAAAGTTTTGCGTAGATTCGAGCTCGTTTTTAGGATTCTGTAGCCCTAAAAGAACCCCTATAGTTTCACGTCCGTCCTTCCTTTCGCCCGACTGACTATATCCACGGCTTATGCATAAATATAAACCATGCAGAAAAAGTAAAGTGTAGATACGTAACCTTATAATATTGTTAATAATATTGTTGTGTCCTGTGTAGTTTTGTCTATTATTGTGTTGTGAATAAATGTATTTCTTTATTTCTTTCTTTTATACTGGATGTATCCCAATACTCACTTGGCCGGGTTTTATATAATTTAAATATTTACTTTTTTATTTCAGAAGGCATCAACTAGTATCCTATAGTTATAATTTAAGCGGAAAATAAACCTATAAATTTGATCTAAGTACTTAATTTATTGAGTTTGCTGTAATTTTTCCCTGACGAAGCAAACGTCAAGCTTTTACTTTTAAAACACAGGCTGTGAAAACAAACAAGAATTAATTGACGAAGCGAAACATGGAGTCACAATTATTTAATTTATTACAAGTATAATTAAATTTATACATCAAAGTATCTCGAAAGCTCACAACACAAAACATACCTACTTACTGAACTTTTTAAATTGTATGTTTAATTAAGGTAACATAATTAACGACGTACCTACTTTACTTTTGTTTCAAATACATTGTTGAATCTGCCTATATAAGTACACATAACTAGATGTATGTAATAAATAATATTATTACAAATTTTTACGGTTGGTATAAATATTAGTAGGGTATTTTGTGTTATAAAATGTGTTGTGGATAAAATACAAACTCATAAAACTTTTTATATTCATGTCAGAATGTTTTTCTTTCATTTTATAGATCCACTTTATGTGCTTCACTTTTACACGATTTAGTTTAATTTTCAGATTTACTGCTTATAAACACATCTTCATGGCATTAGAATTTTAAAATACCATCTTAAACTTGCAAATGTTTTTAGGTGCAGTAGATATGGGGGATAAATCATGTCACGGTGACAAAGTCGAACATCGAACATCGGATGATGCCTGCAGGGCTATACTTACTACGAAACTCGAAACTCGAAGTTCGTGTCGTGCGGTCCCTCTCGCTCTCGTATTAAACAGTATAAGTGTCAGAGGGACCGCACGACACGAACTTCGAGTTTCGAGTTTCGTAGTAGCCCTGCTGCTGCCTGAGAGCGAGTGAGTGAGATAGCGTGAAAGTTATGAATGCTTGCTCACTCATCCGTGCAATGAAGCATGCGTAGGTACTCGAAGATATGCCACATGCCTGTATGATAAACTCATTACTATTAATTAAATATAACTTAATATTTATTTAGTTTGTTTGAAAAAAAAAATATACAAAACAAAGTCGAATTAAATTACAAAGCGTATGCATACTTACCAGAAAATGACAAAAAATCAAAATTAATAAAAAATACTAAAAAAATCAACAACAATGTGTTACAATCCTATTCTAAAATAATTTACGTAATTTAAAGTTATATTCTTGATTATGGATGGTATGACAATATCATGAGGTGATATGAGTAACAGGCGTGACATAGTCACGTTGAAATAACAGTGTGACAAGAAAAACGTTCATTATAGTACCCCTAGTGTAATTTTTCGGTTACAAAATACGTCTCGATCGCGTTCGCGAAATCTCAATTTGATGGACACGAACATCGCAAACGTTCGCTAGAGGCGCTGTTCGTGTTTCATACAAATTGAGATTAACGCGAACGCGATCGAGACGTATTTTGTAACCGAAAACTTACGCTAAAGGACAGGACCGTGACGTGCCACAAATATCATAAAGTGACACGAGTAACGGGCGTGACAAAGTCACGGCGACTTTTCACTGTGACTTTTTTGGAACGGATCGTCAGTCGCTGATATCAAAATGTAACGCTTTTCCCCCTGTCAAGTGCAGTTATTTGCCCTGACTTCAACGACGTATCCTTTATTTTTTGGAGTAGTTCGAGGAGCACGAAGAGCAGCATTTTTTCATGGTGGTCTAAATGGAAATAACAGCAGGGAGCAGAAAACAAGTAGTTATATAACTTAATTCCAGAGAAAACACGATTTTGGCGTATTTGCAAAGGACAGAAAAGAGCTTTTCCTGAATAGGTGAAGAAAAATACACATATTCCACTACAAAGTCAATCTTATCAAACCGCCTTAGCAACAGCTGTTAAAAAATCAAGAGGTTGGTATTATTCTATAACTGTATTTATACTGAACAAACTTTGTTCTGTGAATATCTATTGCCATAATCTAAGCACTGGAACAGTTTGCATGTTAAGCACGTAGATTATAATTTTAATACTAATAATAACCTAAGTACTAAACTAACACATTTTTGTAGTAGGTAATCGTTTCGTCCCATCCGACGAATAAAGTCACTTCTGCAAAATTGGTACTTTTCACTAGGGGCATTTGAATTTTCGCTTAGTTTAATTTGATTATAGCTTTGTAAGTAAAAGAAATACGTCAATGCAATTAAGTATAGTTCTTACTAGAGTTGTCAGGATTACTTTTTAGTAGCAATCTTTTTTAAATGTTAAGGCTTTCAAGGAATTCTGGGTTTTAAAGTAATATGTAACTGTTTTCGTGGGAACGCACAGCCAAAAATTCGGTGTTATGAGAATATAGAACTATCTTTGTCGGAGTTTGACTTTGTGAACCGAGGTCTATAGGCATATGAAACTTTATTCCTCGGATATTTTGATAATTTTTTCAACAACATGTAACTATCTATCTATCTATTGTAACGGATCGGATGTGTCACACGACCGTCACTGGGAATAAATTAGTAGAAAATTGTTAGTGGGGCCATCTATGAAGGTTTGATGGAAACTCGAAACAAAAACATGTCGACAAAGACAGTTAAATAAGAGTAATTGAGATTAGAATGTCGATGTAATTAAAGCAGGGATAATTTAGCAGTCAATTTAATGAGTAAATGTTAAATTTAATTGGAGATTAGAATTGTGTTGTTCGGGTATAATAATTAATGTAAAAAAACGCCATCTATGGTCAATTAAAGGAATTAATGGTAGGCGTCATGGAAAATTAGTGAACTAATGCCGAACTGGTTTAGCGGCAGATTAACCTGAGAGGCTATTTAGTTAGTTTTACGTGGGAATTTATAGAGGTCGCTTTTGGTAATGGAAATGTAAATTTTATCTAAAAACAAGAAATATGGTCACAAATTCATCAAAAATAGACTTGATATAGTAATAGAATCATTAGTATTAGTCTACAGTAGATCTTAGATACATTTGATGTTAATAATTATGTTAATTAAAGAAATATCAACGGAAGCATCATGGAAACGGCAAGTTGTCGAAATTAGCTAAATAAGTTAAGAAAAACCGAAAATGCAAGCATTACGTAATCGTAGTATAGATCATTGGTTCATTATCTATTATAATTTAAGTTTCATTCAAAACGGGAGTAGTATTAGCATTTAGTTATGATGAAATTACAAGCACTCTGTCGCACTGACTTAAAGTAGGAACGTGGCGAAATTATAAGCAAATTTTGAGTAGCGTTAATACGACAAAGGAAACTATGAATAAACGGCGCGAATTGGGGATACCAGTTAATAATTGTAGGCAATTAGCTATTTTATAACGAACAATAGAAGTATGTAATTGGCTATTTATATTCAAAGAGTGTAGGGAGTAATAAGTAGAAAATTATCATTAGAAGTAAGATTATTGTTAGATAGGTTAAGGAAATTAAAACGTTGAGGTAAAATTAAGAAGTATTTGACAAATACATATAAATATTTATTGAAAATTATTGTTGTAGCACAATATAAAAATGAAACGTATTTACTAGAATAGTTAAGCTAGGATAGTGTCAAGATAAATAGGAAATTTTAGTTCAAAAATAAATTTTACGGATAAAATTTGGCTATTTTGAGATAAGGATTTGGCAGAAGAAAAGCGAGAGCGGGCAATGTCAACGTTGTCGACTTTGGTAAGCTTGGCGTCGTTTGGTCGCTTGGCGCGAAAATACCAGAGGTCCCGGGAGAGAAGCTATAAATAGAGGTGACACAAAAGGGCGGGAGCCAGATGGATTTAGATTTCGTAGAGTCAACATCGTTATTTTGCTAGTCGGGGGGTTTAGTTTCTGTGCGCCATTTTGTTAACAAATTAGAGTCAATAGTATCGGGTAAAATTTATTTCATTAATTTTAATTGGGGTTTTTGATTTTATTTAATTTGAATTAATTTTAATTTACAAGAAATGTGAGTATTTCTTCAGGAAGTAAAGTGTCGGGGTCTTGATCATTAATCTTCGGAATAATGATTAACTCTCTGGTTTTTAATTATTTGTGAAATATTTAGTGCTGATTTTCATTCGGAAAATCTTGTGTGAGGGAATCTTTGCGGTCTTGTGGCGGTAAAGTCCTTTATTTGTTCTTGTAGTGTGGAGTGATCGTTTTATAGCGTTTCATTTCAGCCTACGTATATTTTGTACTAACCCATAACTTTTCTGTGTTTTTCCCAACTTAATGGAAATGACTTTGGTTCCTCCATAACGTACCTTGGTTGAGCTTTAAGTCCGTCTATATCGTCTGACACCTAACGGTGACAACCGTGGACGAAATAGGCTTCCACTTCCTGAAGCTGTGGCGGCTTCAGCGGCAAATTACTGTCGTACCAGCCACCAGTGGATTCTGTTTGTCTTTTGTAACGACTAAGTAGCGCTCGTCGAAGTGAATGCGTGTCTTGTTGACGCTTAGTTTGTACTTAAGAAACTCAGAATTCCTGTCCCCTATTTATTTACGTATTTATGCACAACGTTAGGTATTCTGCTGTTCCGCGGGGCTCTCCGTCATAGGGACTTTCCTTCGGGAAAGTTGAGGAGCTCAGCACCATTTAGGGACCGATAGGGCTTTAGGTATACACACCATCATTGTTGATAGGAGATTAGAAGAAATTCATTGCACCGTGAATTTCTACATTACACTAAATGTACATGTGGGATTAATTCCCTAGTTTTGCTAATCACAGACAGAGAGTAGGGCCTCAGGCAAGCTTAAAGTACAATTGTAGGATTTATTAGGGCTATATAGGTAGGGAAGTTCATAGGGCTTAGCTAGAGTAGCGTTTCCTTACACCGGGAAAAGTTACTATTTTAACTCACCACACAATTAGTTCACCTATGAGGGTTTTCTCCAAATTGCTAAACTTCAACACAGAGCTAGGGAAAGCTTAAACTCGCACACACATAGTTTTAAGGCATAAACTAGATTTTAAGAAAATAAAATAAAACATAAATTTTATTTAAGTACTTACGTCAAACTTCATTATACAAAACTTAGTTCATAAGAACTTGACTACGAATAACTTTATTAAAATTAGTAAGTTGACTTCAATTAAAACCAAAATACGGTTTGATCATTTTGTTAAGAGTAAATAACAATAACATATTTTAGCTGTCTTTCCTATAATGAATAAGCGGGAATTGATATGACACGATCTCATAGCTAAGTGGACAATTAAATGCCAGATAACTTACTGAATAATATTTAACACAATTATCATCATCTAATTTCGATTTGAATTACGATTGCCAGCTAAAATAAGCTTTGTTTTGATAAAATTAATATCAAACATCATATTCATACTTTTGATTAAGATCTCATCAAATTATATCTAGTAATAAGTTAGAGATAAAATCGTAGAGGGTTTTGGACCATCTATCAATTAAAATACAAAAGTCTTCGTGTTATAAATACATACTATCTGTTTGTTGTCGTCCTTACATTGAGTGAACGGATGTAGAAATCCTGACTACGGTCGATAGCTTACGTTGACACATACCAGGCAACAGTCTATCTGGAAATTTATGTACTTTTCATTCGATCTCGATTTAAACATAATTGATTAAGGATTGATAGTTGAAACAGTTTATTGTTCATTTAAAATATATGAATTGAGACAAAACTAGTCATAGACGAGTCCAAAACCTAATACAGAGGTTATCTTGAATACCCAAGGGTTATCTAGTTATAAGCTAGTTAGATTATTATTAACGCTTGTGTTCTGGCGTAAAGTATAGAAATCGGTACTTACTTTCTGCTTTACTCTGGTAACGCCAAATGCTGGTAGAACTAGAAAATTAGACTAAGTAGATAGCTCATTAAAATAAGTGAAAGTCACTATGAGATTAGTAATTATACCAAAATAAAATTATGTCAAATTAGACATTCCATATATCTAAGATAGATAAGACATAATCTAAATTAAGAGATACTAGTGCCTATAGTAAATGAAAAGCTATAGTGTCTAAACTCATTCCTGAACTAATTATCAAAGTTATAATTAAGCATCTCATAGAGTATTCTAATATAAGCATAGAATAAGTAACCATAAGTCTAAAATTAGATTCAACTTGTTACAAAACATTGTGTTTGTATTTCCATACTTTGATTTGAATGCACCGAAAGTTAGTGCTTAGTCTAGTAAAATCACAACTTGACATATCCATAAGAGATTATTGCTCTGGAGTGCGAAAGGAAAGGATCGGGGGTGGCTGGAGAGATCCTCCGAGACCTCAGGTCTCGGTATTAAACTTAGTTTTAAGTCAAATAGATTCAGAAGTAATACAAACACAAACTCTATCCGTAGTAGAATATTTCCTCTCATTTTTCCAAACTGATTATTCTAGGTAACCTGAAAGATCCATTTCTAGAACTATCCAATCTAAACTTACTAGTATATCTAAATTCACATCTCAGTAATTAAAGTTTCACCCTAAAGTTCAGTAGAGTTCAATCTAGAGTCAAAATTATCACGAAGTTAGGTACTGCTTAATTATTATAACATTAGAAACACAACTGTAGGCTTTTCAAATTAATTCTCAAATAAAAGCACTTAGGTTATTACTGGGCATAGGGTAGGTTCCTTATCCACTAGACGATTCACGATCACAAGGCCATAAATTAAATTAAGTTAAATCACCATAGCGTTACCACAAGTTAAGTGTAGTATTAAGTAGGTTAAGAAGGGGTAGTTAGTTAGTCTTTAAAATAGCTATTAATACAAGTACATTAAAATATAATAAAAATACTTATTATATATCACCTACTACTAGCAGTGAAAGACTTATTACACACTATCTTCTACGCCGTTAGCAATAGAGTCATGTTCAGATATTTTTTATCAAATTTTTGCTCACATGTTTATGAACTCGATGTACGTGATTATTCGCAATGACGAAATAAATAATAATTAATGCTTATTACAAACAACATTGCCCATTAGGTACTACAATATTGAACTTGTTCCTGTTCTTGTTGTTATGATATCACATGAAATTATATAAAAAGTT
>NC_133476.1:10239358-10241759 GCF_025370935.1 Choristoneura fumiferana | reverse complement strand
TTTCTATACCCTCCTGGGGTTCAAAGTGATAATACTAGTACTAACATATTGTTAGCAATATAACTTATATATCTTTTGAAAAAGGGATAAAGTGTCATTTTCTCTGTATCATTCAAATTTACAAAAAAATAAATTCAACTTTATCTATGACACCATTAAGTTTTAAATTTCGATGACATATTTTGTTGTATGATGGGCCGCAGGAGGTTAAAGTTTGAGATCCTGAGAAGACTATAAGATGATTTTCATTCCGAAAAGTTGTAAATTTTCCGCAGATATAATCATGCAATCCTGGTTTCCCACTAAAGCTACTACCAATCACCACTGGTGTTCCAATTAGTTTTCATTACACAAAAAGCCATACAGCCCATACACTCCATTACGCCCCCGCCGCGCCATACAAGGCTATTCTTATCTTCATCAGTATCATGACATGATGAGTTTTAACACTTCCGTTGTAGAACTCATAAATACTAATGTTTGATGGGAGCGGTAGCTTTGACTTTAATTAAGGCTTTCTAGTTTTAAATTTTCATTAGGAAAGGCAGTTTCTGCAATTTATTTGCTCCGTTAAAAGACTGCTATAAAATAACCCGTGGTAACCTATTAAGAATATAATGGGTTCGAGTCAGCGCTCGCAATTCTAAGTTTTTTAGAAGTTATGATATAACTTGCTTTTGTTTAGATTCTGTTAACTATGATGGAATATTCATTTAGGTCAAATTAATTAATTTCTCACAGACACTAGTGGCCGTAAGTCTGACAATTAAAAAGATGACCATTTTTAGGGTTCTGGGCCAAATTAGCCTGGTATTATGAGGTATCGTTTGGATAGGTCTTTTAAACCATTAGGGGTTGCTAAGACGATTTTTCGATTCATTGTTTTTTATGCGAAATATTCAACTTTAAAGTGCAAATTTTCATTAAAATCAAGCGTCCCGGACTATAAAATCTAAACAGGTCGGAGGATTTAGGATGGTAGTAAGTATATCAAACTTTTAAGGAAAACTATAACGGCTAAGTTTGCTTGAGAATTATTAGTAGTTTTACTCTTAAATAGCAGCCTAAGGTATAAAATATACCTAAACTTGGAAGATTCCGTATAAAATACGAAATCCTTAGAAAAAATGTTACTTAATTTTTCGTAATGGCTACGGAACCCTATCTTGGGCGTGTTCGACACGTTCTTGCCGGTTTGTTTTAAATCGTGCATTAACACCTTGATAGGTCTTTGAAGTATGAAGTATTTTGAATTTTTACAACTCATAGAATTCAGGAAAAAGCTAACTAAACTCGCTAGTTAGTTAAAGTGAAAGTAAGATTCATCGCTAGCACCACTCGGAGAGCTGGGGCTGCAGCCGAACAAGCGCAAATAATAAAGTCCAGAAAGTACTCACAGCTATGCGCTAATTACGAATTTTGTTGCACTGGCTGTGGAGAACTGGGCCCGTGGTCGTCCAAACAAAGAACTGTGCAAGAGTTGTCCACAAGGTTGGTCCAGTCCACTGGTGATCTCAGGGCTGGCTCCTACTTTGCCCAACGGCTAAGTCTCGCGATCCAGCGTGGCAATGCTGCCAGTATCCTGGGATCCTTGCCGCGGGTCAACTGCGATAGTTTGTATTTTTAAATAAGTTTTATTCTCCTACTTTTTTATTAATATTTGTAACTTAATGTGTAAAATTTTTTGCTGCTATTTTTTCAGTTTAGTTATTATGTTATATACTGTGTTAGTTTAGGTTAGGATAGTTTTTACTTCAATTGTACCATTTCATGCGTTTGTTTAAATACACTTTCACTTGGATTTTTATTTTGAGTAAATATATGAAATTAATGAACGCTTTTCAATAAAGCCTTTCTTTTTGTTGCTTATTTTTTTTTCAAAATTTTACATTTGCGAAGCCAGGGCCTCTAGTTCGAATATAAAGTAAAGCTAGCACATCTTTTAAAAATTAAAAAGCATTATTGACTCGAGAATCTCTAGGAATAACCAGAATTAATTATAATATTCCACCAACTTGCATTAAAACGTCGTCAAAATAAAGTGGAATGAATCGAATTACATTACGTGGGTGGTTATGAATGGAACAACCTTGAATGGATTATCTCTTATCAGATCTCCGCCATATTTCTTGTTTACGTTAGGTCAGTTTTTATGGAGATCTCGTGGCATGATAAACTAACGGGAAGTTATAATCCTATGCGGAGGGTTCTATTGCTAAATTATTTCTTACTAGAGTTTATCTGTTATTATCTGGTAGTTACAATGCAATTCCGGGATTTTGCAAAATTTTCCTGGACAAGGTTTTTTTGAGAACAGATTGTCCAAAACTTCAAGACTACACTTAAGAGGTAGCATTTTGAAAATTTTATCCCTATCCCGTGAGAACATCGGGATAAAAAG